>NC_028453.1:19612305-19618500 GCF_000263155.2 Setaria italica | reverse complement strand
TCCATTTTTTCACATGGCACGTTTACGCGGTGATAATGGAAGGCCCGCAATTTCGCATCCGTCAAAGACGTCGTCACCTCCTTTAAAGTACACCACCTAGACATCCTTGGAGGGCCAAAAAATGTGGACAATTCGAAACAGATACGGTTATAGATATGCAAAGATCTGCATATTTCCAACCGTATCTCTTTCGAACAGGAGACGCCTAACTAGGTTACGTGATATACGAACATCATACGGAAAGAGAGGTGTAGGATGCCTCACCTTGCTATCCAGCAAAGTGACGACTCGAGGACGGTAACGTAGCCTCTCCTGAAAAAAAGAACATACTACTGTCAAGTTAAAATTTCGACAGCACCTCCCCTGCACGGGGAGGTTTCCTACACCTGCATCAAATAAAACGGCTCAATGGCCGACAATCACATTTACAACAACACAACGGCATGATGGCCGACTCCATAACAATCACTGATACATAATGCAAACCTCCAAGTGACAAGTCATTTATAAGCTACCCTGGGATTTCATTTTCATGTATGCCACACAAAGATGGTGTATTAGAATAACTCCTTTAGACAATGCAGTTTAAGCATGATAATATTTCAAGCATGATAATATTTAAAATATTCAGGTATTGCAGATAATATTCAGTTTAATCAACTCACCTTAGTGCCGGGACCGGGGGCGACGCGTCGGGAGCCGGTCGGGGGTCGGGGCCGGCCGGGGGCCGGCGGGGGGCGGCCGGGGTGCCGGCGCGTCGAGCGGCGCGGGGGGCGGCGGGGGGCCGGCGCGGGGGCCGGCGGGGATCCAGCGGGCGGCGCGTGTGAGTGTGCGAGTGCCCCTGATCTAGCACTCGGCAAAGGCCTTTCTTAATTCTTTTCGGAGTTTCCAGGCTTTGCCGAGTGCTAGATCAGGGGCACTCGGCAAAGGCTTTTTTTTTCCCGGATTCTGGAACGGGACCGTCGCTGAGAAGTGGACCCGTGGAGAGGTTTGCCGAGTGTCCTAGGGATGACACTCGGCAAACCAATGCTTTGCCGAGTGCCTCATTGCGACGCTTTACCGAGTGCCTCATTGCGACACTCGGCAAATCAGTAGTTATATTCCATGTGCAAACTACTGTTTTAGTAATTAAAAATATGTAAACTTTGCAAAAACCTAGTCAAATTCACTAAACATTGCGTATTTCATTTTTTAACTAATATTATTCCATTATTTCATGGATTTATAGCTCATATTGAATTTATATCTATTAAATTCATATACTTGCAATTAATAAATAAAAATTATCAAACAGATCCGAAAAATTCCCAAAATTTGACATGAACCAATCTATGTTGTGTATGGCCTATAAAAATAAATTTGAACTCAATGACAAATTCAAGTCTCGATTCGACTCAAAATCTTACCGGATCCTTCCAACTTCTACGAATCCTCTCCGAAGATGCTTCGAATTCTAAGCATCATATGTTAAAATTTGTGCGAAACCTTCTCAATTTTTTACCACAGCCTCCGCATATGAAATCATAGCATCTTGGAAAATCTCATGATTTTCAAACTTCGTTTGTATTTTTGAGAATTAAAAAATCATTCGGCCACACGTTCGTAATCGTGTTTTCTTAACAAAATGTTCGAAATTTCTTTTCATTTCCCGGATGAGACCTCAATTTGGACTCACTAATATGAATATGATTTTTCCACTCATATTATTCCATTATTCCAATCACCTGCAGTTCAAATTTGACTTAAATCAACAAATTACTCTAAATGAAATTAATTCATTAAATATAGCAAACAGGTCAATAAATAGTCCACCTTCTAACATGCGGTGCCAAATGTCATATGTGGGGAGTATAAAAAGTTTGGAGGGTGGAGGAGGGTAGTTTTGCCGAATGTGTAAAAAAACACTCGGCAAACCTTGATCTTTGCCGAGTGTCCCATCAAAACACTCGGCAAACATTGATCTTTGCCGAGTGTCGCACTTAACACTCAGCAAACCTTGATCTTTGCCGAGTGTTCGACGGGGGACACTCGGCAAACAACTAACGTCCGGCACACCCCCTAACGGACGCCGCGCGTGCTGGTCACGTACTAAAGAGTTGCCGAGTGTCTTTTATTTGCCGAGTGTCCCCCGTGAGTTTGCCGAGTGTTTTTGTTTTGGCACTCGGCAAATAGTATTTTCGCCGAGTGTAATATGTTTGCCGAGTGTTTTCACGGATACACTCGGCAAACACGGCCTTTGCCGAGTGCCCGCAATAATGCACTCGGCGAACAATTTACACTCGGCAACTTTAGTGTTTCCCGTAGTGGTGTAGTGGGTGTGGTCGATAATAAGCATGGTCATAATGCTTGGATTCAGGGCCATCTAGTTCATTACGAGCCACCTTTCCAATCCACTTCCTTTTATACTTCATATTTAATGCGGTCATGTTTCATTCATTCCTCGTTCCTTGTTTTTCGTTCCTCAGCCCTACTGGCGTGCAGGCTCATTTAATAGACAGAGAAGAGGCATTGCTGGTAAGAATGTCCACTATAATTTTGACTTTGTTGTCTTGCTCCATTTTTGTTTTTGGGTTCCTGGTAGATCTAGTATTGATTATTGACTAGAATGATTATATGCTTATTGAAATTGAGAAGATATTTATGTTATGTTAGTTTTGCCATTTGCTAGGGGTTTTGGAGGCAAACTTCATAAGACCTACACATGATAAGCAAGATTTTGAGAGGACTGGACTTTTCCAGAGACTTGAGACACGACTAAAAGACATGGCAACTGAGTATTGGTCAGTTCACTTTTAGTTTTATTCACAAAAAAAGTTCACTTTTGGTTTGGGTCTGTTTACTGCATTGCATAGCGGATGCTCCCTACATATTGTTTGAGCGTTAACATATAAATTGTAGTAAAATCAGATGTATCGTTTTTTTTTAAAAAAAAAGTGAGCCTCTGTGTATCTTCTATTTATATTTTTTAAGTTATCTAATCATGTTATTGTAGACATAATTATGTTCCTATTTGGATATGCACTTTCTTTTAATGAGGGACAGACAAGGAGTTGACAAATTGCACCATCCATGTATGGCAGGACTTACCATTGTCATCTGGTTGGTTACACTCAGGTGGCAAAAAGGCCTCCTCCAGCACATTATATATCAACTACTGCCGACCACGATGATCATAACTTAGTAGCTCAAGCCACCACAAATACTTGCGATTACAATTCAAGAGCCAGGGCATCTGTAGCATTGCACCCTTGTTCCAATGGATATAACATGCTATATCCTTTGCATGTTGATCTTGATGCCTTGCCAGATCAAATGGACTGTGATGCATGCCCTTCGGCAAGCATAAATGTGGGGACTACATCATATACACCACGCAATGCGCCTCAACAATCTGAAACTGGTTGGTTCACTAATATTTCATCTCATTTTAGTACCCTTGATATTTTTCTGATTAATGTTCTGGATGCAGAATTATGCAGACGAAGAAAGCCTTGCTCAGAGATTTTCTGGAGAGCTCAAAAAAGGCGGAACACCAATGTTTATTCTGATCAACCTGGAAGCGACAATGGCACTGAGGTTGGAAATGTGTTGATCAATTAATTGAGCCATTTCTAAGGTAATCAATTTCCTTTTTCTAACCATCATTCGTATATTTCTAGGAGGCAGAGGAAGGGTTCAGAGTTGTACTTGATCAGAACACCATGCTAAAGGATGAGTGAGTACAATAATATTTTTTTTTCTTTACTTGACAGCTACTTTAATTACTAATTTGATTCTGCACGTTAATTGTGTAAAATGGCTGCATTAAGAATCTGGATCGGCAAAGTATTAAGCAAACGGAGGAGTCACTGGGTATTAAGCAAAGTATTAAAAAGGCTGCCTTAATTTGACCATTTTGATCATCACTGTGTAAACACCACCAGGAGGATGTACGGGTGTAGTCGGCTGCTTGGGATGAGGGAAGAGACTATATATATGAGCGAGACGAATCGAGACCAAGGCAGTTTTATAGCAAAAATGAATAAACTCCTAGCAGCTTTCTTTTGATTATCCTTAAGCAAAAAAATAAGAATCACATGAGTAAGCACAATGGATTCAAGATTACAAATCTTTAAGGGAAACAATACAAAATTACAGATTGAATTCAATCTGCAGACACGGTGTTTTATAATGCATCTCGTAATCACCTATAAGCTTATACCCATAAATGCTTGACAAGCTTGTTTACAGCCTATGATTTCTGCTATGTAGCTTCACTTCTTGCACGGTGTTTAATCTAGCAGGGCCAGGATCAGGACTCGGTAATTTGTTCTGTTTTGTTTTGACGATGACCCTAGTGGACTCAAACCAAGCAACATAGCAAATGAGATTATCAGGGGCTGACTGTTTGGTTCATTTGGTTGGGATCCTACAGGGAGGGATGTAGATGCACTTCTTTGTACTGTTGTAAAATTAGTAAAGAAACAATAAGTGTATCATACTATCCCTGCATCTGTGATTCAGAAAATAGAATCTTTCTCAAAAGAAACTTGGTTAGTCATGTTACCAAAATAACCACACTGCTTATTTGTGAAGGTGCTCTAAACTTGAGGCAGCAGGAAAGCTTCTGACATCTAAGGTAATGTTCTCATTAACTAACACTAAATATGTTATGGCAAGTGGGCTGGCCGCAGGCCTAGGCCCCCACGAGTACTGTAGCTTGTGCACAGTACCACGAGGGAAATAAGATTGGTTTGTAAGCAGGTCATTAGAGATAAGGTTGTTAGAGAGATAAGGTTATTTAGATTAGATTGGGTTTGTTAGCTAGCTGGCTATATAAGCACAACCACACCATCCATTATAATCAAGCAAGAACTCTAAAAGTAGTCAGAGGGAGGACGACGAATAGATTTTTCGTGCTATATCTAGTTCTACCATATCAAAATAGCTTTATGCACAAGTTTACATATTAGTTCAGTTCAGGTCTTGTAAATGCACAATAATTGTTGCCCGTCAAGGGAAAATGAAGCATGGCACATGGTCCTAATACGATTCTCTGCTAGTTCCCTTATGTTCCACCAGGAACCGTTCGCACGTCGCAAAGACATTTCTTTATCCACACAAACTTTTCACCTTGTTTCCTGACAGCTGTTGTGCTTGCTTGTCACTTTTAACAGGCAGATGAATTGAGAAAGGAACTCAGCGTGTGGCGACGGGTGCACAGGAGCCTAACCGACGAATTGCAATTCTACAATGGCCTTGAAGGATTGCGTCGTGGTGGGCATCTCAGCAACCCCGGCGTTGGATTCATATAAGTGATGGTGGAAAATAGTGGCAGAAGGCCCGCAAGTATTCTGGTAGTTGTGCCTGTAGTAGATCTGGTATATATGATACTCAACCATATGCAGTGCAGGCGTAGGAGGATAGCTCTAAGATCTCAGACGATCACTCTTAGGCCACACATTGGGTGGAAGATATTTACAGCCTGTGTCATTGCCCGGAGAGATGTGATGAATGTTTACATCCAGATATTCGCAGATTTTGTGTTCATGGGTCACGGTTGTGGGGCAAAAGGATGGTGATGGTTGCATTCTACGGCATTGCAAACGTAGCTTCAGCATGATTGGCCGCGGTGGGGTGTATGGGATATCTGGCATCACTGTCTCTGTCGTCTTGTGCAGAAAAAGGGCCCCACGCGGCCTGTGTAGCCCTGTTGCATTGTCTTGTCCCGTAATCCGTGTCTTCTTTTCAGCCTTGGCCTTTCCTTCTCGAAAGAAAAAAAACTCAGCCGTCCATACGTAAAACAAAAAAAAAACGGACGATCAGGAGCGAAGGAATGTCAAGCTCTCAGGATTCAGGAAGCTAACGCGATATCGGAAAGATCCAAGCAGAGACTGCAGAGCGATGCTGATCTAGCTGTGCACTTCCACGTCAGGTCGTCAGCTACAACGTCAAGCCATCTTTGCCGTGGCTACAGATTGTTTTCGTTCAACGTTGCCCGTGTCATGCACGGTTTACATGTGCGTTGCTTTTACCTTGGTTGTTGCTTTTCTTTATTTTGTAGGAGTATACAACGGAAGGGATAGGCACGCTCCTTCGTGTTAATCTTCTTTCCTCGATCGGTTTCACATATCGGCTGCTCTCGTTTCGCCGGCCGTGTCAATCACTCAATGCTAGAGCCGAGTTTCGGCGTTCGTGATCGGCAAAAGAAACTCC
>NC_028453.1:19522395-19612205 GCF_000263155.2 Setaria italica | reverse complement strand
AACATTTTTTTGGTGTAACCAGTGGCATTGGTGGGTATACCCACCAACTCCACGAGGAGGTTCAAAAGAGAGGTTTCTGGAGCAGCAAAAGAGGTGCTCCAAAACTCCACCTCCATTTGCACTACAGCTCCATGGAGTTACCAACTCCATGAAGTTTTGGAGTTGGGGTGTTTGGCTGAATTTTTTGATGGAGTTGCTGGAGTTTAGGAGTGGAGCCGTGCCAAATGGGACCTTAGTCATATTTGATGCTAGTGACTGCTGTAGGGCCACACACATGCACATATATCAAATTGAGCATAACGACTCGTTTTTTTTGACAAATTTTAAACCGTACAATGATATGTTTTTTTTGAGACAGAGAGAGTATTGGGGATCGTCAAATTCATTCCACCGTGCGACAATCGACCGTGTCGTTCATATATAGATTTTTATTAAAGGTTGAGTGGTTTCTTTATTAAGAAAACAATTCGAGTGCATCGCTAGTAGCCAACTCCTTAATAGGCGGCGCAGTGCACGTGCTGGATTTCAGGGGTACCGTCATCAGACACTGAAAAGTGGATCAAGCCAGAGTTGTGTCTTTTCTTTTCTTTGTTAATGCTGCCATTTGTAATGGCAAAACTTTTTTTTCTTTTTCTGCGAAAAAGAAATGCTAGGACGACTTTGTGCAATCGTGTGTCCAGGTGCTATCTTTTCTTTCTTATATACTCCACCCATGATGAAATACACAGTACTTGTACACACAAGCAGATTGATTTTATGGGGTCCATACTCTATTAATAAATCATTTTAGGATTTTTTTTAATTCTCTCGTAGTGTAGTGTTACCATTAGCCAGTTTGCGGCTCCCTGCAGGCTTCCAGCCCGTGCCGAGCAGGAGCAGCTGCGCAGTCCACCGCACACGTCCCCTTCGCGGCACGTGTGCTTCCATGCGCGCCACGCGACTGCTTGGGGTAGGGTCCACATGGCAGAAACGTCATGTTGGCGGCCCACGTGGACGCGTCCTGTTCGTCCGCGGGATCCCAGCCGGGCCCGGCGCTGCCTGCGGTTGGATCTCGTGACGCTTTTGCTTTCCCTAGAGCAAGCAACTAGCCGTAGATTTTTTCTTTTCCGCCTTCTTGGGATGGATGGAGCAGTATCCATGACCCAGCTTTCTTCTTTGAAATCCTCCTCTACGCAGAACCCGTTCCAAGCACACGGGTTTTGAACCATGAACCAGTTAACCTCTTTAGACTCCGGGGGTATTTAGTACCTATCGTATCGAATGTTTGATACTAATTAGGAGTATTAAATATAGTTTAATTATAAAACTAATTGCACAGATGGAGTCTAATTCGCGAGACGAATCTATTAAGCTTAATTAGTCCATGATTTGACAATGTGGTGCTACAGTAACCATTTGCTAATGATGGATTAATTAGGCTTAATAGATTCCTCTCGCGAATTAGTATAGGAGTTCTGCAGTTAGTTTTATAATTAGCTCATGTTTAGTCCTCCTAATTAGCATCTGATGTGACCCTCCTAAAATTTAGTATCTCATATCTAAACACCCCCTCACTTGTACAAGGAGGCGGGGGCAGGTTGAGTTGGCTAGTTAGCTTGTTTTAGTCAATCCATAAATAGGACTAGACTAGATAGAAGGTGTGGCCGAGGGGTCTCCTTTTGATCGATGAGAACCTCTAATTAATCTGTATAAATGTTAAAGTTGTTTCTTTGATTTTGTTGTAGAATACTTTGTTTGGAACTAGGTTATGTTCCCATATAACACCAAAATTTTTGTACCAATTCAAGACGAAGTCTATGGCAAGTGGATTTACAAGCGATATTTATAGATAATTGACAGAAAAAGCGTGTGGTACATTTTCAGCTATCCCTCTTTGAAAAGGTCACTGTTGCTGGATTGATATTAGCATTTTATTTTTTCCCGATCGATATTGGCACTACATTGGGAATGGTGGAAATAGGAAAGGAAAAGTATTTTCATAAAAAAGGAAGGGAGAGAGGTACGCAAAATTGGTATTTTTCTGATAAAGAAAAAAAAACGTGTGGTACATTTTCAGCTATCCCTCTTTGAAAAGGTCACTGTTGCCACTTTTTTATGGATTGATATTAGCATTTTATTTTTTTCCCGATCGCACTACCTTGGGAAGGGTGGAAATAGGAAAGGAAAAGTATTTTCATAAAAAAGGAAGGGAGAGAGGTACGCAAAATTGGTATTTTTTTTGATAAAGAAAAAAACGTGTGGTACATTTGCAGCTATCCCTCTTTGAAAAGGTCACTGTTGCCACCTTTTTCTGGATTGATATTAGTATTTTATTTTTTCCCGATAGATATTGGTACTACCTTGGAACTGGTGGAAATAGGAAGGGAGAAGGATTTTCATAAAAAAGGAAGGGAGAGAGGTACGCAAAATTGGTATTTGGTTCTCTCTTGCTGCCTCCTCTCCGCGAGAAGATAATTGCGTCCAAGCTGTGAGATTCACACACCCGCCCAAGCGCACTCCTCGGGAACGGGACAGAGGAGAGAGAAGCGAGCACCGCAACGAGACGCGGCGCTGACACCCGCGCCCATTGCTTCTCCCATTCCCTCTCCTCCGCAGCCCCCGCTTCGCCTCCCACCTCCACCTCCTCCCCACATCCTCCTCCCATCACCACCAGCAGGCTCGCTCTTCCTCTCCTCTCTCCCGGAGCCTCAATCCGGCTAGCATCTGTGCGTGTGCACTGGGTACATGATTATGTTTTTAATTTGATCTGGAAGATCTTAATTCTTGTTCGAGGCTTCGTCCGCTGCATTCCATTCATCCCATCCGCTTCCTTGTGATAATATCTGCTTGATCTTTTTTCTTCTCTTTTTGTTTCTTTCTAGTTTCTGCAGGAAGCGGGTGAGGAAGGCGAGCAAGCAGCGGTTGAGATTCGTCTGAGCGTGAAAGAACGAAGCGAGGGAGACGTTGAGATTCGTGCGATGAGCGGATTCTCTGCCGCGGCCTCCGCAGCGGCGGCGGAGCGGTGCGCGCTCGCGATCCGCGCGCGGCCCGCTGCCTCCTCGCCAGCGACGAGGCAGCAGGCGTCCATCCGCCGCAGCGCGGGCCCGCGCCGCCCCGCCACGCTCGCCGCATCCTGCCGCGGCCCCGTCGCGCCCCGCGCCGTCGCCACGCCCGCCGACCGCGCATCCCCTGACGTAAGGACCTCTCGCTTTCGCTAATGCGCTCTCCCTGTCTGACGATTCGCGTCCCTCAGTTTCCGTCGCTATTATTGCAGCTTGTCGGAAAGTTCACGCTGGATTCCAACTCCGAGCTCCAGGTGCGACCGCAGGATTCATGTTCATTCATCATTTGCTACGAATTTGTCCTTTGCATGACACGATTGCTACATTGTGTGGGAACAGGTTGCAGTGAACCCTGCGTCACAGGGCTCAGTGACGGAGATCGACCTGGAGGTGACCAACACCAGTGGCTCCCTGATTCTGCATTGGGGCGCTCTCTGCCCGGACAGGAGGTGAGATAGGACCTGCTTCTCTTGCCACTTTTGATGAGACAATCCGTGTCACTTATACTTATGTCACTTGCAATGCATGTTTTTTTTTATTGAGGTTGTTGTAATTGAATTACTTGGTTGCAGAGATTGGCTCCTTCCATCCAGGCGACCTGATGGAACAGCAATGTACAAGAACAGGGCCCTTAGGACACCTTTTGTAAAGGTCAGTCATGCATTAAGGATTTTTGTGTTACAGCGGACCAGTATGCTTATATAGTAATGTCTGTAACTGTGCAGTCAGGTGATAACTCCACTCTGAGAATTGAGGTAGATGATCCTGCAGTGCAAGCTATTGAGTTCCTCATCTTTGATGAGACACAGAACAAATGGTAACACTGCTGTTTTGCTTATGGTGTAGCACTGTTGGTTTATCTGAATGCTTGGTATCAACTATTTAGAACTCTACATTGGGCAGGTTTAAAAATAATGGCCAGAATTTTCAAATTCGCCTCCAGTTGAGCCGCCATGATGGTAATGGTGCATCTGGTGCCTCCTCTTCTGCTACTTCTACCTTGGTGCCAGAGGATCTTGTGCAGATCCAAGCTTACCTTCGATGGGAAAGAAAGGGAAAGCAGTCGTACACACCAGAGCAAGAAAAGGCAAGCTTTTAGTACTGTTTTTTCCTTCTTCCATCTGGAAGGAACTCAATGTACTAAGTTAGTTGATTAAAATTTAAAAATAAGAGGTATTGCATTTTCCTACAGGAGGAGTATGAAGCTGCACGAGCCGAGTTAATAGAAGAATTAAATAGAGGTGTTTCTTTAGAGAAGCTTCGAGCTAAATTGACAAAAGCACCTGACGCGCCTGAGTCAGATGAAAGTGATTCTCCTGCATCTCAAATTACTGTTGATAAAATTCCAGAGGACCTTGTACAAGTCCAGGCTTATATAAGATGGGAGAAAGCGGGCAAGCCAAATTATCCTCCTGAGAAGCAACTGGTAATGCATTGACTCAACTGTCTAAAATAGCTTGTTGGCTTAACACTTTATGGAGGTTCTTATTTCATAATTTGCCAGGTCGAGTTTGAGGAAGCAAGGAAGGAACTGCAGGCTGAGGTGGACAAGGGAATCTCGATTGATCAGTTGAGAAAGAAAATTTTGAAAGGAAACATTGAGAGTAAAGTTTCCAAGCAGCTGAAGAACAAGAAGTACTTCTCTGTAGAAAGGATTCAGCGCAAAAAGAGAGATATCATGCAAATTCTTAGTAAATATAAACATACTGTTATAGAAGAGCAAGCAGAAGTTGCACCGAAACAACCAACTGTTCTTGATCTCTTCACCAAGTCATTACAGGAAAATGGTGGCTGTGAAGTTCTAAGCAGAAAGCTTTTCAAGTTCAGCGGTAAAGAGATACTGGTTAGGACCCTTGGCAGATGTTCCTTATATCTCCAGACCTTGCTTCCACCTCTGGCTAATTAAGCTTCTCTCTTGTTAAGGCAATTTCCACCAAGGTTCTAAACAAAACAAAAGTTCACTTGGCAACAAACCATACAGAGCCACTTATTCTTCACTGGTCATTGGCGAAAAAGCCCGGAGAGTGGAAGGTAAAATTTCCAAATTGTTTCCATTTTTAAAAGCAACAAACTCAGCAGCTGTATTAAACACTGTTGTAACTACCAATGCGTTGTTATTTAACTGTGCAGGCACCTCCTTCAAACATATTGCCATCTGGTTCAAAATTGCTAGAAATGGCATGTGAAACTGAATTTACTAAATCTGAATTGGATGGTTTGCATTACCAGGTGGAAATAACATCATCAGCCTGTTAGTTTCCTTTTTTTTATACTAACCTTCCTGCCATCTCAAGGCTCCTAATGTCCAGGTTGTTGAGATAGAGCTTGATGATGGGGGATACAAAGGGATGCCGTTTGTTCTTCGGTCCGGTGAAACATGGATAAAAAATAATGGCTCTGATTTTTACCTTGATTTCAGCACCCGTGATACGAGAAATATTAAGGCAATTGTTTGTGTCCACTTTACCTTTCAAACTTTGAACCATTCCCCTCTGTTTTGACTGTGGTATAAGTCTCTTACTTGTAATTCTTCAATCTGTTCTTAATTAAAGGACACTGGTGATGCTGGTAAAGGCACTGCTAAGGCGTTGCTGGAAAGAATAGCAGATCTGGAGGACGATGCCCAGCGATCTCTTATGCACAGGTCAGACACTAAATATCCATAATAATATGCATGACTTTTACATGGAAAACTCCTAAACTACTTCTGTTCCTTGACAGATTCAACATTGCAGCAGATCTAGTTGACGAAGCCAGAGATGCTGGACTGTTGGGTATTGTTGGACTTTTTGTTTGGATTAGATTCATGGCTACAAGGCAACTAACATGGAATAAGAACTATAATGTGAAGCCACGGTATATACCTGTTTTGTATTATTTACTTCAGTATTTTTTTTCTGTTCTCTTAAGAAGGTAAATAATCCGAAGTTGTCCGTTTCTTTTGACACGGGAATAATTCGCTGTCCATCCTGATAACAAACAAAACAGAATACAATTCAGTAGTCAGAGAATATGTATTTATATAGATGAAAATATAACTCATGTGCGTATTCTTTGCATCTCATGATGATTAATAACCATGCAGCGAGATAAGCAAAGCACAGGATAGGTTTACAGATGATCTTGAAAATATGTACAAAACGTATCCACAGTACAGAGAGATATTAAGAATGATAATGGCTGCTGTTGGTCGTGGAGGTGAAGGTGATGTTGGTCAACGTATTCGTGATGAGATATTAGTGATACAGGTAAATTAATGGTCCTAGGTGAATATACATTTACTTTTATTCATTGCTTCACTGAATTATACAGTTGGAACTTGGAAGTTCTCATCCGAAAAACTAGATATTGTCAATAATAATAAAGTGCTTTCTACTTTTATAGAGAAATAATGACTGCAAAGGTGGAATGATGGAAGAATGGCACCAGAAATTGCACAACAATACAAGCCCAGATGATGTGGTTATATGCCAGGTATTGGATGTTTTGAATTCTTAATACTGTAAACATTCAAGCTTAGAGGTTTTGATGGTTATGTCTCTCCTTGGGCAGGCATTAATTGATTATATCAATAGTGATTTTGATATAAGTGTTTACTGGGACACCTTGAACAAAAATGGTATAACCAAAGAGCGCCTCTTGAGCTATGATCGTGCAATACATTCAGAACCAAATTTCAGAAGTGAACAGAAGGAAGGTTTACTCCGTGACCTGGGAAATTACATGAGAAGCCTCAAGGTATGTAAAACAGCTTATATGGATAAAAAGGGTAGGAAAAAGAAGCTGTTAGTCAAGAGATTAGATAAGGATTTGGGGTGTTTGTTCAGTTTATAGATTAGATTTGGTTTCTTAGGAGATTGGTTAATGATACCTTTCCTCTATAAAAGGGGATTTGCTTCTTTAATAAATAAGAAAAAGTCCATATTACTCCCCTCAAGTATAGCAAAGTCCGGATAGCTGTTTGCCAAGAGGGGAGCATCATTGGCAACCTCCTCATCGAGGGAGGTGTCTGAGACGTTGGACGACGGTTGCCCAGCCCCAGCCTTTGTACGTCGCCCATGGCTTCGGCGCCGTCGTCGCTGTCTAGGTGCACTAATGCAGCTCCGGCCTCTTGGAGGGTCTCCATGGAACTCACAGGAATAGAAGTTGCCACCGCCAAGGACCTCACCAGCCGCCAGACCTTCCTGTGAACCACGGATGAATCCGGGTGCGGAGCCGAAAGTCGCCGCTGGCAGTCATAAGAACAGTGGCCGATTGCTCGGCAGTGGAAGCACCTTGGCGCCGAGCGGCATCCAACAGCTTGGTGCTCCGGCAAGAAGCAGTTGAAACACCTGCCTCGGAGGTCCGAAGGGACCGTTCAATGAGGCAGGTGAGTGACGCAGCCACGCGCGGCGAGAACATCGGCTCTCGGCCGTCCACCACCCTTCTGTGTCAGGTCCACGACGAGCGCCACTTGATGGAGCCTCACGACGTGAAGCGGGGGCGCCTCCAGCGACCGGGTCCTCACGACGCGAAGCGGGGGCGCCTCCAGCGACGGGGCCTGTGCGACACGAGGCGAGGTATTCTCCAGTGATGAGGCCGGCGAGGTCACCTGAGAAACGAAGTCCCCAGTGCGCCGTTGAACCGCCGCCAGAGAAGAGCCCTTGAGAAGAGCTTCCTTGAAAGATAAGAGGGAAACACCGGATTCCACAGAGGAAGGCGAACCATCCAGCCACCGCTGGGCCTTGGATCGTCCAGTAGTTGCCCCAAACGTGACTGCCGGACGACGAGTAGGAGGAGAGCTTCCTGATGCCGGGGAAGGAAGAGCTGGCCTAGGGAAGGGCACAGCCGGAGTGGTGGCCGCCGTGCCCGGAGTAGGCGACGACATGGAGCTGGTGGTAGGGGAGGCGTCGGGAAGGAGAGCGGGAGAGGGGGAGAGAACCTGAGCCATCCTCAGATTGTCCATTTCAATCCTATGCCATCTCTCCCATATAGTCATGTTAAAACCATTGTTCATTTTATGGAAACATTATCCAGACCTGGTCATACCCACTGACCGGGGTTCAAACCCCAGAATTGCACCCAAAAAAAATATCCCCTCGCTGTTCTCGCTTGCTTGTGGTGCAGTGCGTCGCCAACACAGGTAATGGTGTGCTGTGCCGGCTTGGGTAACGGTGTACGCCAATCCAAGTTCGGTTTGGCCCTATATGGGCATGGGCCAGGGTTCGGGGGATTTTCTCGACTAGGGTCATACGGTCCCTTCTTAATGCAATGCCTTGAGTCGGATCTTCCCCCACCGGTCGAGTTTTTTTTTTGGTAGTAATTTGGACTTTTTCCTAAATAAATCAAGCAGAATTAAACCCAACCCTTCTTCCTCTTCTGTTCCTACCTAGATGAGATCCAGGTCCATGTCCTCTGGTCAACCACACCTACGTCCCAAGATCTAATTCACCCCAAAGACACTCAAGCTAGCTCGTGAAAGTATATCATTCCATTCCACTAATCTTGAAAATATCCTGATGAATAAAATCAACATCATATGCATTCACATTGTACCTGTTTTGGTGCCAAAAAAGAAGGTATCCAATTTATCATCTTCTTTCGAAAGGGCATTTTCTCATCTTTTCTGCGTGAATATCTTCCCATAACGTAATCTTTGACTGAATGCTATTCTGATTTGCTCATTCTGTTAGGCTGTGCATTCCGGTGCTGATCTTGAGTCTGCTATAGCAACTTGTATGGGATACAAATCAGAGGTATCATTTTTAATCTTATTCATTCTGCTAGAATGCTTTAGATACCTGTACTCATATCTAATGAACTAGTTTTTTGGGTACAGGGTGAAGGTTTCATGGTTGGTGTTCAGATCAATCCAGTGAAGGGTTTGCCATCTGGATTTCCTGTAAAAGATCCCTCACCTTCTTTTCTCAACACATGTACTTTCTTAGTTTCTTACATTTGTGGCATTTACTGCTTGTGTAGGAATTGCTCGAATTTGTGCTTGACCATGTTGAGGATAAATCACCGGAACCACTTCTTGAGGTCAGTGATATTGAATACAAGTTCATATTTATAATAAAAATAAAGAGCAGATGATAGGATTCGTTCTCTCAGTTAAAATAATTAGATCTCCCGTGACTGATTCAATACTTTAATCCACCATTTTTTTGTGATTTCTGTGTGAATCACTAGTTGCTAACAAAATGCTAACTTGTAGGGGTTGCTGGAAGCTCGAGTTGAACTGCACCCTTTGCTTCTTGATTCGCCTGAACGCATGAAAGATCTTATATTTTTGGACATTGCTCTTGATTCTACCTTCAGAACAGCAATTGAAAGGTCATATGAGAGACTCAATGATGCAGCCCCTGAGGTTAGTCACGTAATTACTGCCTCAATGATGTGTGTTTTCCCATATATTATGTTACTTTTTAGCTCATCCAAATTTGTTACCTCATGTTGCCCTTTTTTAATCCAGAAAATCATGTACTTCATCAGTCTTGTCCTTGAAAATCTTGCCTTATCAATTGACGACAATGAAGACATCCTGTACTGCTTAAAGGTACACTTTAACTGTTTGAGTGACATGGATACAGAAATGCTCTTTATATAACTGAAACGCTTTATAGAATGTCACCGGAATCTCTGTTTGAACTTATTTTTTTATTTCTCTTTTAAGGGGTTGTTTGGATACCCTGGACTAAACTTTAGTCCCTGTCATATCGGATGTTTGCACACTAATTAGGAGTATTAAATATAGTCTAATGATAAAACTAATTGCATGAATGAGGGCTAATTCGTGAGACGAATCTATGAAGCCTAATTAGTCCATGATTAGCCCATGTGATGCTACAGTAAACATGTTCTAATTATGGATTAATTATGCTTAATAGATTCGTCTTGCGAATTATCCCTCATTTATGCGATTATTTTTATAATTAGTTCACATTTAGTCTTTCTAATTGGTATCCAAACATCCGATGTGTCCCAAACTAAAAATTAGTCCATGGATCCAAAGACCCCCTAACAATGGTGATGCTGTCTAAATGTTTTTTTTCTGGAAGGGATGGAACCAAGCCTTGGAAATGGCTAAGCAAAACGACGACCAATGGGCTCTCTACGCTAAAGCGTTTCTTGACAGAATAAGACTTGCCCTTGCGAGCAAGGGAGAACAATACCATAATATAATGCAGCCCTCGGCTGAGTATCTTGGCTCATTACTCAGCGTAGACCAATGGGCAGTGAGTATTTTATAGAATTCAAATATAATTCTATCAAGAAATTATTACTAAATACAATTTCGGCAGGTCAATATCTTCACAGAAGAAATTATACGTGGTGGATCAGCAGCCACTCTGTCCGCTCTTCTGAACCGATTTGATCCTGTTCTAAGGAATGTTGCCCAGCTTGGAAGGTAAAATGTAAAATTTATGACTTCAGTTGAACTTCTCTTGCACTACCTTCCCTGTACATGAGCGCATTATTCTAGAAGTGGTACTAGCGATCTTCTCCACACTTTTATATGAATTGCAGAAATTAAATCTAGTAATATATTCTTTTACTCTGCACCTGACATCAGTCTCCTGCTAACAGTTGGCAGGTTATAAGCCCAATTGAAGTATCAGGTTATGTAGTTGTGGTTGATGAGTTACTTGCTGTCCAGAACAAATCTTATGATAAACCAACCATCCTTGTGGCAAAGAGTGTCAAGGGAGAGGAAGAAATACCAGATGGAGTTGTAGGTGTGATTACACCTGATATGCCGGATGTTCTGTCCCATGTGTCAGTCCGAGCAAGGAATAGCAAGGTTTTTTCTCTTCACAATATACTGCATGATTTCAAGGAATTTTTTTCCCCTGTTGAGTTGTTGACATACCAACCTTTTCCCATTGAAGGTACTGTTTGCGACCTGTTTTGACCATAGCACCCTGTCTGAACTTGAAGGATATGATCAGAAACTGCTTTCTTTCAAACCTACTTCTGCGGATATCACCTATAGGTACTTAAGCTACTTTTTGAACTTCATGGCTGATGAAGCTAGGTTACAAAAGGCTAAATAACTATTTTTTTTAATGTTCTCTTCCATCAGATTAGTTCATTCATTTGGTAGCTTAGATCTGTATTAGTATTTTGTATGACACCTTTTGTTTGTTCCCCCCTCAAATGTGTAGGAGAGCTCGCATTATGCATTAAGGCCTCCTCCAATGGTGCCAAGTCAGTTAGCTCATAGGTATACCACATCAGATTTTTACCCATGTGGAAGAGAGAGAAAGAAGAGCTATCTCTTGTTCAAGAGATGGTCTCATATACACATCCATAAATTATGTGGGGCTGACCCGTGGGACTATGTAGACATAAGATCTAGTGATTGACTCTAATTGTTGGAAGATTTATCCTTACACTATATCTTAGGCGTATGATCTAATATCTTACTCTAACCATTGAAGGAGGCCTAAGTAAGGAAGTTTAAAAAGCACTGCACAAACGCAAGCCCACAAAAACAACACTCAGATACCATGTGCACACAATGGTAACACTTATGCTAACCAGGTTCAGAGAAACAGTACCCCAAACATGCTTGCGCCACACACTTGCAACATCTCCACTAACCAGGTTCAAGGATTACAATCCATGGCACTGAATAAAAGGAAAGATGACAACCAAAGCACAATTTTGGTGTTGTTAGCAACGACAAACAAGATTTGATTACAAGGTTAATATAATCGTCTGCTGTGTAATGACAATTGTCTAAATACCTGCCTAACTATCACTATGTGGTCATGCTTTATACTTTGCACACTCTTTTGGCACACCATCAACTTGGCCATCATCTGGGTGGTCCCAGAAGCCAACTCTCCAATATTTCACAGCCAACCTAGAATAATATGTCAGATGCTCACAACTCATATCTTCCACTCAATAGGGAGACGGCGGAGAGTGAACTTCAGCAATCAAGTTCTCCAAATGTAGAAGGTGGCCATGCACCATCTGTTTCATTAGTCAAGAAGAAGTTTCTTGGAAAATATGCAATATCAGCTGAAGAATTCTCTGATGAAATGGTAAGTAATATAAACTTATGCATTAGGAAACTTTTCATTCTTAAGGAAGAGTTGATGAAACGAATTGATACACTGGTTTCCTTTTCTTTTAGCCTTGTGTTGCTAACACTCACATTTCTGTTTTCAGGTTGGGGCTAAGTCTCGGAATATAGCATACCTCAAAGGAAAAGTACCTTCATGGGTTGGTGTCCCTACGTCAGTTGCGATACCATTTGGCACTTTTGACAAGGTTTTGTCAGATGGGCTTAATAAGGTTGGTTGGTGGTTTTCTTTACGTAATATACATAAATATTAGCATTATATGGTTGTTGGATTAGTCAGTTTCTTCTACATGTTTGAAATACACTACTAGTAAGATAGCATCGTGCATTTTAATGTCCACTAATCGTCTAATGTATAAAACGCCATTTTGGCATTCAGATCACCTTTTTTTTTCGCGAGCCTGCTTTGTACGTAGCAACTTCAGTAGTTTTTGTTCATATCTACATATTCTCATTCTACCATGAACTGATTTTGCGAAATTACATCTACTCTTGAAGTAACAATCTGCCTAATATTATTATCTTTGATGGTAAAAAACTCCCATTCGTATGTGAAGGTATCTTTTAGACAGGAGATGGAATTGACTATTATCAAAGAAAATGATAACAAGAAGATTCTTATGGATTGATTGAGCAGTTTCAACTAGTCCCCCTTTTTTTTCCCTTTTGGATCTGTGATCCTTATACTGTTTTTCTTTGTTTCCCCCCTTTTTTTCTTCTCATTATACAGTTCCTGTGTATACTTTTTGTACAGTTTCCTTATAATTGAAACAGAACAGTAGGGGACCCTCCCCTCCTGTTTCATAAAAAAATGTTCTTTTTTTATGGCAGGAAGTAGCACAAAACATAGAGAAACTTAAGAGCAGACTTGCTCAAGAAGATTTTAGTGCTCTAGGCGAAATAAGAAAAGCTGTTCTTAACCTTGCTGCTCCTATGCAATTGGTAAGATATATCTATCTGCTTATAGTTGTTGCAATTAAGCCTTCGTTATGACATTAATCTTTTTATATTTCATGTATGTCTTATTTTATTTCTGTCTCAGGTTAAGGAGCTGAAGGAGAAGATGCTAGGCTCTGGAATGCCTTGGCCTGGAGATGAAGGCGATCAACGTTGGGAACAAGCATGGATGGCTATTAAAAAGGTATCCTGATCTACAATTAATACTAGTAATTGATCCATACTTCATATCCTTCTAGGTCATTTGCTTTGAAGTTTCAGAAACACCAGAGCCTTTAATTTTAAGTTGGACCTCTTTGCCTTTATTCATGGGGTCATTTGATCCCACAGATCGTAGATAGATCTGTTAGAGATGATTTCTACATGCATGGTAAAAGGTGAACGTAAGAAAATCCTTTTTCATATATGGTCATTGGATATCTCAATTTCCTTTTAGGTCTGGGCTTCGAAATGGAACGAAAGAGCATATTTTAGCACACGCAAGGTGAAGCTCGATCATGAGTACCTGTCAATGGCTGTTCTTGTGCAAGAAATTGTGAATGCAGATTATGCCTTTGTCATTCATACTACGAACCCATCGTCTGGAGATTCTTCTGAGATTTATGCTGAAGTGGTGAAAGGGCTCGGAGAGACCCTTGTGGGAGCCTATCCTGGTCGTGCCATGAGCTTTGTTTGCAAAAAAGATGAGCTCGACTCTCCAAAGGTGAGCATCTCTGTATAGTTCTTATTATGTAGTCTTAGGGCTGTTTGGTAGAGCTCCATCTGATTCTTATTCTCTATGGAAACTGATTCTCTTAGAGAAGTGATTCTCTTTAATTCTCTATCATAAACTCTTAAATTCAGGATAGAGAATCACTTCACAGGGAACTGATTCTCTTAGAGAAGTGATTCTCTTTAATTCTCTAGCATAAACTCTTAAATTCAGGATAGAGAATCACTTCACAAAATCAGGAGAAGCTACTTTTTTCAACTCCCAGCCTCTTAGTTCATTTCATATAATCACTCTGAAAAACTATTTGGCATAGCTTCTGCTGGATTTAGCAGAGAATCAGCTCTGGGAGCTCTGCCAAATGCACCCTTATGCTACACGAATACCATGCAAGCCGGCTTCAATTGGATTTGAAATAACATGAACAATTCTGTATAAAAGTTGATGAATTTAATATATTGGGTTCTGTATGCCCCTTTAAAATTTCAACTGAAACTCAAAGTGTATTGCAAAAAAAACCTTTTTTTAGTGAATATTAACAGTATCCTCTTCCTTCCCTCCTCTTTGATTTATCATTTATCAAAATTTCCTCATTTTTTACTCATAATAAAATAGACTGGATTTGAATATATTTTATACATAGGTAGAGTAAATTGATAAATTAGATGTAGACTTTTTTTATGATGGAATTTCTCATGTTCAGTAGGCAGTAGGCACCCGAACCAAGCTTGATTGCACAATTGCTACTAAGGTTGTAGTTTACCTGGTTTGTTGGTGCGCCAGAGCTAATATGTTGTCCATTTGTAGTTACTTGGTTACCCAAGCAAGCCAATTGGTCTCTTCATAAGGCGGTCAATCATCTTTCGTTCTGACTCCAACGGCGAGGATCTGGAAGGTTATGCTGGAGCAGGATTATATGATAGGTAAGGAATACCCGTTTTTGAATATAGGTAAAGGTTCTTAAGGTTTGAAATTACTGATCAATTGTTTGTTTCTTCAGTGTACCGATGGAGGAGGAGGATGAGGTTGTACTTGACTACACAACTGACCCTCTTATTGTAGACCATGGATTCCGAAACTCAATCCTCTCAAGTATTGCACGGGCTGGACATGCCATTGAGGAGCTCTATGGATCCCCTCAGGACGTTGAGGGAGTTGTAAAGGATGGAAAAGTCTATGTGGTCCAAACAAGGCCACAGATGTAGTATGTTATGTATAGCCAGCTCAAATAGACACTGTTGTTGTAGGGTGGGATATGGGTGTTATGACATGTACAACACATGTACACTCTCTTATATATGCATATATATATGCTGAAATAAGCATTTGTCGTCCTGTATAGTTTGTAAAGCTCTTTGTGACCAATAAGTGTACTTCTATAACCGTGTTGACTTGTTGAGCAATATAAATTTACATACACATTTCTGCAAATATCTGCACAAGATGTTGAAAAGTGCTGAAAGTGAGGAAGTTCCTGCAAATATCTGCACAAGATGTTGAAAAGTGCTGAAAGTGAGGAAGTTCCTGCAAATATCTGCTCTATGAAAATGACAGCTATTTGGATATATCTGCAGCAAATATCTGAACAGAGCTATCCAGTTGCCAGGAATACCAAAGACACAGAAGGAACCACCACAATACGAAAATGGTAGGGTTCTTCGGCACCTCTGCTGCTTATGTTCATTGTCATTTGCAGCTCAGAAATGGATCAGTTCACAGTGAACTGATTAGACCAAACCACTACAGACCAAGAAGTGTGATCAGGTGCTGCAGCACAGCGAGGGGAAGGACCAGGGACTACTACTACCAGGTGCTTGGGGTCACAGTTCATTCCACACCTCAGGAGATAAAGGAGGCTTACAGGAAACTTCAGAAGCAACACCATCCTGACATTGCTGGCTACAAGGTGCATCAGTTTCCCTTTGCTTCATTTTACCTTCTGCTTTCGTTCTTTTTTTCCTGCCCAACTTGTTCATTTATTCGCAATTGGGGTACGCAGAAGAAAATAATATCTGTATTGCTATGCTGTGAGCTTTGAATATCAATTTTATTTTATAGCATGCTTTTTAGATCTAACCTTGAAAATTTGGTTCCTGAATGTTCAGAGTCATGACTACACCCTGTTGCTGAACGAAGCGTACAATGTGTTGATGAGGAACCTTTCCAGGCATGTTGATGGCAAGAGTAGAGCCGGCACTGGAAGCGGTTACACTGGGGATGGGTATAGCTCCTGGAATGGACCTGTGAGAAGCCAAGCTCTCTTTGTAGATGAGAACAAGTGCATAGGTATGTACTAGCATCAACATTTCTGTTCATAGAACATGATTACAGACTATAGATAACTCGGTGCATCACAAAAGGATGCAGGGAGTGCGTGCATCATGCTGCCAGGACATTTTCCATGGACGACGTTCTTGGCAGTGCGCATGTGGATATCCAGTTTGGAGACCTGGAGCAGCAGATTCAGGTTGTTTAGTTTGTTTTGTGACCCGGTAGCAAAGACATCACGTAGTGCTTGGCTGATCATATTAATTGATCGATTGAATTATGTTGTGCAAGGGCAGCTGGCTGTGGAGTCCTGCCCCGTGAACTGCATCCACTGGGTTGAGAGCCAGGAGCTGCCGGTGCTGGAGTTCCTGTCCCGTCCGCAGCCAAAGGAAGGCCATGGTATCTTCGGTGGAGGGTGGGAACGGCCTAGGAACGTGTTCGCAGCAGCCAAGAACTTTGCCAAGAGACTCGAAAGGGAGGAACAGGAACTGGAACGGGAGCAATCCTCCAGAAGCCACGGTGGTAAAACGAATCAGTGTTGGTCACTTCAAATGTTCTCGCCAGAAACGTGAAGATCGCGTCTGTTTGAATATGTTGCAGGGCATGCAGATTGCGAAGCTGAAACGGAGGCGCAGGCCGAGGCAAGGCACCGCGCAGGGGAGGAACTCAGATGGAAACCTCTGGTTGATATTTGGAATGGATTCAGAGGCTGGAGGAAAGGCGGAACAGATCGGTGAATTGGTAGTTCGTTGTTGACTACTTGACTTGTGGTTGGTTATTGATCCTAGCTGCAACCAGAAACCATGGCCAACATTTGCAACTACAGAAAAGATTATTAAAAGTATAAATAATGGTAAATGAGTACACGATGTTTCTTGGCATCATCATTTGCATTTATTCCGATGGGATATGTCCTAGGAACACATTCACTCCTACAAACTAAACGTGCATGATGTTTTATAGCCCAAATGCTTGTAAATCTGAAGAGAGCTTAATTTACCAGTTAATTCCAGGCAACTCCAGACAAACGGATTGACTACAGCCACCACAATGAGAAAACACACCTAAGCCTCTGTTTGGCTCAGCTTTTGCAAGAAATACCTATTCACTCCGACCGTAACACCAGTCCGGCCACAAACCACCATCACCATGAGCTTTTGACTGCACCACCTCATCCCCTCCTAGATTCGGCCACCATCACCACCTCCTCATCACCTACCCTTTACAAATATGGCTCGATGATGGGACAGTTTTTGTGCCTACATCCACATGGAGCTCAAGGCGTCGCTAGAGCATGAAGGCATAGATGGTATGGTGCTGGATGGTATTGTGCATGCTATCACAAAGGCCGCAGCTCTTGAGATGCGAGAGCACTGGAATTGTGTCACCATCTGCTACTTTGGGCCCAAGGCCAATGTAATAGCTGATGGGCCTGTGCGTCGGGAATGGGCCTGTGTACCCTGTAATCGCTGGTTGCCTGGCCAGTTAAGGCCTGTGACGCGAACAGGCATGGAAACGAACGAGAAACCTAAACTGAACTATCTCCTTTTTCCTCCGTTCTTCCAGAGGCGGCGCCGCCGTTCTCTTGCCGCGCGCGACGCCGGCGCCCCTTTTCCTCCCTACAGCCATCGTGGTCCGTGACATCTGGTACCAGAGCCAATCGGAGCAACTATACCGCCGGATTCGACCTGGCGCCACCGCAAAACAAGCTGCAAGCCCCGGCAAAGGCCACTTCCACCACCACCACCGCCGCCACCATACTGCCACATACTCCGTCGCCCAGTACACCACCACCACCGCCACCCCTGCCACCACAACCGTCACAGCAAGCGAAGAAACCGAGAGCGCCGACCCTCACCTATCGTATGGCATCGACAGAGGAGAAAATCGATCTCCTGGTCCAGGAGGTCAAGAAGCTGCAATTGGAGCAGGTGAAGCTGATTACAAAAGTGAACGCCATCAATACATAGAGTATCACCGCGGAAAAGACGGCGAGTGACCTCCGGACGCCGTCATAGCTCGGCATATTTCTGGGTTGGATAGTTTGTTCAGACGGGGTCCACGATGACCCAGATGAAATCATGCCTTTGAGAGATATTTGGCAAATCAACAATAAAATCCATGCTGATATCCTCTCACCAAGAGGGTATAGGTAGTGTTGAAGAGTACATGCTACTTTCAAGTGGCTTGCTTTCACCCTCTGGCATGTGTCGCACTCTCCGGCTTCATCCCAGTTCACCAAAAATTTTGTCGGAGGTTGTGGTACATTTTAGTGCTACCAGGGTGAATAGAGAATTTGGAGAGGTGTGCCTCATCCAAGATTTGCTTTCGAAGATTGGAACTGTCGGGGACAACTAGTCGGTTATGGTACCATACCACTCCCTTCCAGTCGTGTCAGAAATGCTTATACCCATCATCCTTTTGTGTCAGCTTCTTCTTGATAAGTTTTATCCCTTTATCTTCTAACCGTGCCATAACTATTTGGTTGTGCAGGGTGGGCTCAACAGAGATGTGGTTCAGCATGCTGTGAGGAACAATCTCCAAGTTAAGCTTCCTCATCTCGTGACACAAGATCTTTGCAAAATTCTCTGCGGAAAGGCAATTGCAATGGGCCTTGCGGCTAAAAGCATCCGCAACCACATTTGCTTTTCCGGGGTGATAGTGCACCTATAGATTGTAATCTTTTATTAACTCTAACCATCTTCTTTGATGCATGTTCAAGTCAGCTTGGGTGAAGATGTACTTTAGACTCTTATGATCGGTATAAATATTGCAGTGAGTACCCATCAAATAGTGTCTCCACATCTTCAGAGCATGAATTACTGTTGCTAACTCCAGATCATGTGTTGGGTAATTCTGCTCATACGGCCATAATGCTCGTGAAGCATAGGCAATGACCCGATTGTCTTGCATAAGAACACATCCGAGCCCAGTGCCAGAAGTATCACAGTAGACGTCAAAAGGCTTGGTGTTATCTGACTGGGCTAAGACTGGTGCTGAGGTTAATTACTTTCTCAAGGTGTAGAAAGCTTCTTCGTACTTCTCGCTTCACACAAACTTGATCCCTTTCTTTAGCAACTCGGTCATTGGCTTAGCTATCTTCGAGAAATCCGGAATGAATCGTCAGTAGTAGCCTGCTAGACCAAGAAAACTTCTGATTTTATGCACTAAAGTGGGCGACTTCCAGTCCATCACTTCCTGCACCTTGCTTGGATCAACTGTTATGCCTTCGCTGGATATAGTGTGCCCCAGGAATTTCACACTATCCAGCCAAAATTCGCACTTGGAGAATTTGGTATACAGCTGATGATCTCTTAGTCGCTGAAGAACAATGCGGAGGTGTTCATCATATTCCTCCTCATTCTTGGAGTACATGAGGATGTCAATGAAAACCACGACGAACTTGTCAACCTCGAGCATAAATACCGAATTCATGAGATACATGAAGTAGGCTGGAGCATTTGTAAGCCCGAAGGACATGACCAAGTACTCATATAATCCATACCGTGTAGAGAAAGTGGTCTTACTCTACAAGAAACCATTTAATCTGTGACGAACCAAATTTATCACAGATCGCTGAAAAATCGTCATAAAACAGTGTCTATGACGATTTCAGATAACGTCATGTATTGAGCGTCATAGATTAAATCGATCGACGTTTTCTTCAAAATCATCACTGATCAGCACAATCTATGATGTTTTCTAACTGTCACAAAACACCCTCAGGCCCGTGCAACCCAGCCCAGGCCCAGTGTTTGTGACGAAAATAAACGTCACATATGGTTACCACGTGGCGGCCAACATGACTAGTGATGTAGATAATGATGATGACGTGGCTAGTGACGTGGTTGATGACGTGGACGATGACATGGCTGGTGACATCATTGATGATGTGGCCAGTGATGATGACGTGGACAATAACATGGCTAGTGATATATCTGCTGATGTGGCATTCACGGCCCATTGGTTAACAGGCCCATTATAGAACTGGGTCACTCAGTTGGGTCATTTTTTTAGCCCACTGTATCAGATCGAAAACTACTAAATAGGCGTATTAAAAATTGAGCTCACAAATTCAATCTAATTTCTCAGCCCATATATCAGAATGATCATTACAACCCAGAATACATACCAAACAGATACAATCTCAGGTTTACATCCAAATCAGATACAACAACAATTACATTCATGTTTCATCTTTGCTTTCAGAAACAACAATAGTTCCAGAAACACAAACAGCAAAAATTCCAGATACAACCTGAGCCGCAGACTTGGATTGTTTCACCTTCTTTTGGTTGTGCAGCCAGTTAGTTTTCCATTTCAGCCTAGCAAGCGAGCAGCAAACATGATTCAGGATCATGGGGCAGTTTAAAATATCCAAATGAAAATAGCACAATGCAAGTGGAGATACAGGTTTGTCTTTATCCAAATAGTAGAGTACAGGTTTAGCCACGCAGATTCCAAAAATAAATTTGACACAGGAAGTTTATGTCAGAAATAATACAGCCATTTTCAAGAAAGAAACAAAATAAGACACTACTTTCCAATATCACAAAGATCACAAAGTGGTACAAGTGCAACATAATTAAACATATTATTTACTGTCCATGACAACACAAAAATATTGAGGCAACAGATTTAGATCACATGAACTCAAGAAAGTCAATTTATACAGCAACGACAGCAGCAGCAGCAGCAGCATAGTGAGCCGGGCCAAATAAACTGACCTTGTAATCTGCAGGAACAAAGTAGAACTCTTGTTTAAGCGAATCCACTGTAGAATATTTTAAGGCCGCTTCAACCTGTTTCAAAGAAAAAAATTTGTGATCAGAAGTAAAGAGTGAGTAGACTGAGATGTCATCAACTTCTTGCATATTAAACACTTCAAAAGGCAAAGGTAGAATGTCACCTTAACAGGATCCCTGAGACAAGCCCGCTGCAGTTTATTTACCTAAGTTATCGGAAAGGAAACTTCATTTAGTTGACAAAGCACATACAGGACTGTTTGTAAAATCAATTCATTATCATGCAAACTACTTGTACCAAATAGATCACGCTAGGAAAGAAAGATTTACACTGGAAAAAGAAAATGAAAGCTTAATGACATTTGGTAGGATAAATATGAGACCATCGCTCTTTTATCATCTCAGGCATTTTAAAGTGGTGTCATACGATTGTGATTTCCAAAATACCAATAGAAGCAATGAACATGTCCGTATCAAGAATTGCTTTCAGTTGTTTGATAAAAAAGTCTCCATAAATTAAGTAGTTTCACCACATAAATTAAGTAGTCTTTTCAAGAGCATTGCCAGTTAGAGTGATGGCCCCCCAGCGCGCCTCGTCCCTGGCGACGGCGACGGTGACCCGCCCACCAACTACGCCCCGCCGCCGCCCCAATCCGCCAGCTTCGCCCCCTCGCCGATTCAATGCTGCTCCCAGGACCTCCGCGGCTGCCTGGCCCTCCCCGTTTCCCCCCACCAAACCAAAAACCAAATCCAAATCTCAACCAAATCTGAGCAAATCCGCCCCTACAGATCCCCTGCCCACAAATCCATTGCCGATGTTGCATCCCAGGTAAGCCCCTTTGTGCAGGACACACTGGAGGCGCAGTAGGGCTTCTCCCCACCGTTCCGCCGCTCCTTCGTCCAAGAGGTCAGAGGATCCGCGGTGCAAGATTCGTCAAGGTCATTTCAAATTGTGCAGCAACCTCAAGACCGGTAGGCCGCCATTACTGAAGCCACCCGCAGTTACTCCTACAGCCACGGTTCCCCCTCTTCAACCACTCGTCGTCCGGCCGCCTCTGAAGCCGCGCCTGAGCTGATCGGCGCGCGGCGCAAGGGCAATGCATTCACTGCTCAAGATGGTTGGACGCCCGTCAGGCAACCTTACTGGTGGCGGAGGGGGGTGCTTTCAACTTGCCGGCCATCTGCGCCTCGACGCGACCGACCCCATTCACGCCACGCTCCCAGCACCCGGCAGCAGCATCCAGCTTCACCAAGTCTACGCGCCTTCTGGGCAAGAACAGACGGGCGCTGCTTCATCTGTCTAGCCCCCGACCACCGCGCCGCATCTTGCCGGGACCCCGTCCGTTGCTTCGTTTGCCACCGCTTCGGCCACCGTGCAAGATCCTGCTCCAACAACCGGCACAGCAACTACAACCCGCCTCCTGCTCGCCACCAAGCAGCGCCACGCGGCAACAGAGCTCCACTTTCCCATCGACCAAGCACAAGCGACAACAGAGCTCCACTTGCTTTGGCTCAACACCAAGCAGCGCACCACGTCCGGGCTTCATCTCCACTTCCTCCACCCCTGACGCCCACCTCCATGACCAACATGTCCAGACTCGGAGACCGTGCAACCAAGCCAGAGCAGGTGGACTGCCTCGTTCAGTCCACCGGCGACATCGACGCCGATCTGCGGGACTGGGACTCCACAGCGGCGGTCACCTGGGCGGTCCACGGCCAGGAGCCAGTCGAACCGCAGGACGTCGAGAGGGCCATCATAGAAGACTTCAAGCTGCGCCATGGTGAGGTAACTGTTTCACATCACTTCCCTGAAGCGTTCCTTATCAAGTTGAAGCACAGCAGCCACTGCTCTGAGGTGCTTCAGAGGGGCAAGGCAACGGGCGCCGGCGTTGAGGTCCTCTTCACCAAATGGAGGAGCCTCCAGGATGTAGAAGGGGCAGCTCTCCTCTTCAGAGTCAGGCTCTGTCTTAATGGCATGCCTATGCATGCCTGGAGGGCAGATATCGCGGAGCGCATCATCGGCAACACTTGCGCACTGGAGGCCATCGACACCAACCTCGACCACCCGTAGGAGACGAAGACCATAAACCTGTGGGCTTGGATGGCGAACCCAAGCTCCATCCCCAAGTGTGTGTGTCTCACGTTCACCGACCGTGCACGACATGCCAGGTTAGAGTCTGTGATGGTGTCCAAGGCGCCGCCTGACCAGTGGCAGCGTGGCGTCAAGCATTGCGTCATCCTACACCTAGAGGAGATCCAAGACTACGCCCTCTCCTCGGTCAACCTCGATGACAAGATGTCGTGCACGCCCGCGGTCCGCCGACTTCCTCCCTACCATCTCGGCTGCATCGACGGGGAGACGGCACCACGCAGGGTGGCGGAACACGAAGCAAGGACATGCTCGCTGCCGTGCCCGGACCAACCTCGACTTGGCCAGAGCAGCGTGGTGGGGGAGGAGGAATGGCGCCAGGATAGAGAGGATCGTGGCTGTCATCGAAGAAGCCACAACAATGACCACCACAACACCAGGTGGAACGTGTGGCACCGAAGGAAGGACGACGACGATGACCAGGAACACCATGGGCGCGGTGACCGTGCTCACCATGGCCACGACACGCGCAAACACCTGGGCAACGACTCCTACCGCGAGAGTGAATGCTCGCCTAGGAGCAGGACGTGGGGTGGCAGCAACAGGAATGGGGGGCGTCAGCACCATGGCGTCTCCAACTGCGACAACGCCACGCCACCGCCACCGTTATCCTTCGGCCCCCTGTGCGACAGGAAGTCCATCGAGTTACAATTTCTGTTCTCCAACCACGCCTCCACAATGGCGGAGACCGCCAAGAATTTTCTGTGCAGGTTTTAGGAAGGGAAGGACAGGGAAGAGCTACACCTGAATATAGATTTCCATATGGGCCGCCCGGCCCTAGCCCGGCCCTAGCACGAAAAGGCTCGGCACGAAATGGCCCGGCACGAAATGGCCCGACCCCTCTATCGTGCCGTGCCGTGTCGTGCCGTCGTGCCCAACAGGCAGCCCAGGCCCGGCACTACGGCCTTTTTTTAGGGCCGGGCCGGCACGGTGGCACGGTAGGCACTAACGTGCTAGTGCCGGGCCAGGCACTAAGGTCTCATGACCACTCATACTTATTAGGCAGACAATCACAACACAACTACACAAGTCATTGATCTATAGCTTTTAACTTGAACAGAATAAAATGATCTTATCAAACTTCACAAATCACAATTCACAAATCAACACATCACAGATCAACATCATAGAGAGACAAGAGATTATAAATTTTAAGTTTGAGCTGGTGCAATGGCTGCCTCATTAAAAACCTATCCAGGTAAAACTCACACCTCGTGAGAAAAAACCCTGGATAGGAAAAAAGAGTACAGCCCAGCTCAATCAAATAATAGTTCTAAAACTTAAGTTATTACAGGCCAGTGTTACACTTCTGAATTCTCATCGACATCTAGGTACAAATTAGCAAAACTCTCCTCAAGTTCTTCATCCTCTATTAAGTTCTGAAGTCTTGCTTCTGCAGCCTCCCAATCCTTGACACAAGAAAGCATCTCGACCGTCTCCGGTTTCAATCGACGCCGCCTCTCCTCAATGATCCTGCCAGTAGTGCTGAAAACAGATTCAGATGAAACTATGGAAACAGGAATAGAAAGAACATCTCTAGCCAAGATGGACAGAACAGGATAAGTTCTTTTATGCTCATGCCACCAAGATAAGATGCTGAAGTTATCATCAAAATGGGTGACAGTGTCACTGTCCAAGTAGGTAGAGAGTTCATTGCCCATAGCCATACCACTGGCAGTTGCAGAAGTGCTTGCTGCTTGCAGCAAAGCACTTGCAGATGACCTTCTAGACAAAGCAAGAGGCAAAGAGGGAGGAGGGGTGGAGAAAGAAGTACCAGGGAGATCATTAATTCCAAAGGCAGATACACCACAATCTGAACCAGTGGAAAAAATGTCATCCCAAGCACTAGTTTTCTTACCAGAAGTGGATGGAGGTGGAGGAGTTTGCAATTTTACTGCACCAAACTTGTCATCATACAGTTTAAATGCAGTAGATAGTTCAGCTCTAACATCAGTGAAGTAAGCAGAATAATCAGTACCAGTAAGACTAGATAACAACCTGAGGACATTTTGAAAACCTTTCAATTTAGCTCTAGGGTCCAATATGAATGCAACAGAATAAAGCATAGGAATGTCTCTCCAGTACTTAAGATAGTAATCTTTCATAGGAACAACAACATGCCTAAGCAATTCATCATTTTCATAATGTCTAAGATGCTTAGCAATCAAAATGAGCTGATGCAACATAAGTGGAGAGGTAGGATAATAAACACCAGATAGTGCAACAGTACAATTATAAAAGAGTTCAAAGAAGGATAACATACTCTGTGCAACAGTCCAATGATCCTCTGTCAACAGTAAAGGATCTCTTTCACCCCTAGGATAGTTAGTCTCAATGAAAACATTAAATGTCTGTCTGTAAGGGAGCAAATGCTTGAGCATGAGATAAGTGGAGTTCCACCTTACCTCCATGTCCAAACCAAACTTTCTAGGACGAACATTCATAGCTAGACAAAATCTCTTAAATGCAGCAATGCGCTGGTTAGAAGCATTGATGAAAGATATTGCAGATCTAAATGCATCTAGATATGGCTCAATTAGACTAATGGCAGATTTAACCATGAGATTGATGATATGACAAGCACAACGCTGATGTAAGAACAATGTTCCAACATAAGCAGCTAATTTAGGACTAAGTTTCTCCATAGCAGTAGTATTAGCAGAGGCATTATCCAAAGTAACAGAAAACACCTTTGAAATCAAACCATACTCCTCTAGCACACTAGTCACACGGTCAGAAATGTTCTGGCCAGAGTGAGATTCATCAATAAGCCTTAAACCAATTAACCTCTTCTCTAATTGCCAATCAGCATTAACATAATGAGCAACCACACTAAGGTAATCTTCCTTAGCATTACCAGACCAGATATCAGAAGTGATAGACACAGATGAAACGACAACAAATGATTCAATAAGCTTAGCACGGCAATCAGTAAAGTACTTGCACATATCTCTAGTGGTTGATTGCGTAGAAACAGCAGAAAACCTAGGATTATGAGCAAGTTTAATATACTCTTCAAAAGCAGGAGATGCACCGAAACACAGAGGAAGATCTAGTCTAGCAATCAAACGACATAATTGAGTACGAGCTACCTCAGCAGAGTAATCCCATTGACGGACAGAACCGTCAGGGTTGAAATGGATCAGAGACTGGGAATTACGAACCTTAGCCCTCCTGTTTGGGCATTTCTCAACATGCCTGTTGAGATGGCCAGTGCCAATGGAAGATCTTGCAGCATATATAATGCCACAATGATTACACTTGGCAGAGACCCTTACCTTCTTCCCATTGATGTCCTGGAAGATCTTTTCAAAGTCCTTCCAGCACTCAGAGGTGGTGGAACGGGACCTCTTGGTGCCACTGCTCACCATGTCTGGATCAGCATCAGGTGCTTCTTGACCAGCAGGTGGTGCTTCAGTCGCAGCTATGTCGATTGGATCGACAGCGCTACGACCGAAGAGCTCGTCCCGCTCTGCCTCCATGTCACTCTCATCATCACCTCGCTGGCCCATCATCCGAAGCTCGTCGTTGATGGTGTGCTCCTGGAAATCGTCGCCGCCGTCCATCGCCAACGCTCTGGTCCCTCAACGGATCAACCTCGAACACAGGGAACAAGAACGAGTCAGGAGAGGTCGAGAGGAACACCAACAAATTAGTAGAAGAACACCAGCAGACAACAACGCAACGGCTTACCAACGAATCCGGAGCACCAGAGCGCGCGGCGATGGTCAACGGACAACGGATCTGGAGCACAGAGCCAGGGAGGAGCGAGAGGAGGCAACAGGACAGTGGATAGAGGAGTGGGCGAGAGCGAGAGGGGGGGGGGGAAGAAGACAACAACGCAACGGCTTACCAACGAATCCGGATCACCAGAGCGCACGGCTAGGTGAACTAACAACGGATCTGAACACCGGAGCCAGGGAGGAGCGAGAGGAGGTGGGGGTTGGGGGAAGAAGAACACCAACGAATCAGTAGAAGAACACCAACAGACAACGGTCGGGAGGCGAGGGGGGCTAGCGGCGCCGGTAGGCGGCCGACGCCGGCGAGAGGAGGAGGGGGTTGGGGGAGGAAGAAGATGAAACAAGAACGAATCAGTAGAACACCAACAGACAACACCACAACGGTCGGGAGGCGAGGGGGGCCAGCGGTCGCCGGCGAGGGAGGAGACGAGAGAGCGGAGGCGGAGAGGAGGAGAGCCAGAGGCGGCGACCGGCGAGCCGGCGAGGCGTGCGGGAGGCGGAGAGCCAGAGGAGAGCGAGAGCGGAGATGACGAGAGCTAGATCCAGATCTGAGAGACCAGAGCGAGAGAGCGGCGGGCGGAGACCGAAGAAATGAGCTAGGGTTTGCGGGGCGAGCGGGCGGCCGGCGCGTCGGGGGTTATATACCCCCTCCCCAACGGCTCGATCCAACGGTCGGGAGGCGACGGGACGAGGGAGATCAACGGTCGGGAGGCGAGGGGCGCGGGGGTGTCGGGCCGGCATCGGGCCGGCCCAAAAATCGTGCCGGGCCGTGCTGGCCCAGCGTGCCGGGAATGCAGCCCAGGCCCGGCACTATCGTCGTGCTGGGCCGGCCCGAGCACTATTCCCCTCGTGCCGGGCCCGTGTTCGTGCCGGGTTTTTTCGTGCCGGGCCTCGGGCCGCCCACTGGGCCTGGCCCATTTGGGAAACTTTGCACCTGAACACCATCTCCCTTGACCATGGCAGCAAAGCGGCCGTCCTTGTGGACAAGGTTGGCCTGCCATTTGAAGGAATTGAAGCCTAGTCCGAAGCGCACGGACATACGGAAGCCAATAATGACCTGTCCATGGTCAAGGTGCCTCATGTGTTCGCACGCATCCTGGAGGATGTCCAGAAGGAGGGTGGAGTCAACGTCAACGCCGTCTCTGTTCAAGAGGTGGATGCGGCTCTACAGAAGCTACAGGTTCAGCTGGAAGGCCATGGCCAGCAATCATACTCACCATGTTTTAACAATATTTCTGTTTCACTGTTTCAACTTGCATCCCCTGTTCGCCTTCATGATGCACAGATCAGCCAACCAACAACACTGATGGCGAGGCAGGGGTTGAGGTGGGTCTATTTCACGCCGGCAGTGAGCATGACAGTGACTTCAACCTTCAGCCGACTGCAGGGCAGAGAACTCCAGAGCGCAACAGTCCCAGCAGCAACAACCTCGCCAGCACCTTCTCCACCACAACGGCGCTGCAACGCAGCAGCCCACGCAGCACCAACGTCATCAACACTTTCTTCACCACACCGGCGCAAGTGCTCCATGAACCTCTAGTGGAGGAACATAGGGACGAGCAGAACCAGCAGCTCAAGGAGGGGACGAACAAAACCCACCGACCACGACGCGTCTTCGACATGTCCACGGTACGCCGCAGCGCAAGGCTAGCTACCCGCAGACCCATGCCGGCGATGCAACAGGCACAACATAATTTATGTAAAAAGCTTGGTCTGCTAACTGATGAGATGCAGCCCATCGAGGTTGCACTACAGGAATTTCTGTCCATGTTCCAGGGGCCGGTGCCGCAGGACATCATTGTGGCACTGACAGCCATCTTCAACCTCAACGACCCAGTGGCCGAGCAGCTTGATGAAGCCATGGTGGTGGTGGCTGGTGAAGCCATTGAAGATTTCTAGGAAGAAGCCTCATGTCAGCCTGAAGCTATCCAGGCAATGCCTACCCAGGCAGCAACCATCCAACAGGCCAACTGATTTGTGTCTCCAGCAGCATCGAGAGTTCTCAAGCCACCAATGTTAAGTGCAGTGTATCAGTTACTTTCCAGGGAAAAAACCATCCACAATCTCCAGATGTTCAATGCGTCTTCCCAATTTGTTTGTAAGCCTAAAGCCGGACAGATGACATGGGCTAGCAGCTATGTTTGCATCATTGTGTGTTCACCTTTAGCATATGCATCTTCTCAATCTGGTTGTAATCCTAGAACCAGACACCTGAGTTGGGCCATCATTTATGCTTGCATCGACCTTTGTTTACATTCAGCCTGTGCTTCTGTAATGCCTCTGTCGATTTTGCTCCTGCGTTTCAATCACAGTCGAGTTGTTGATGTGCTACTATTATATCAGGCTTCTGTACCTGCTTCTATAATACCTGGTTCTATTATGCTCCTGCGCTTCAATCACAGTCCAGTTGACGATATGCAACTATTATATCAGCATTCTATACCTGCTGCGCCTCCTGTAATGCTTCTGTCAATTTCAGATAAGAATGGGAGTCTAGAAGACCAACTGATCAACAACAAAGGGCATCCACTCCATTTGCTTCTGCGATTCCAAATTATCTTTGAGGTACCTTGTGGGTTTGCTTTCTTGCAGGGAACGAAACCAGAGCCTATCGTCCTCCGTGACCTAAAGCCTGGAAACATCTTGCTGGACAAGAATTATGTAAGCAAAATTGGCGATGTTGGTTTTGCTAAGCTCATATCAGACCTTGTTCCTGAAGGGCTTACAGAATACAGAGAAACTGTCATTGCCGGCACACTGTTTTACATGGACCAAAATCAGATCTTAATGCATTGGGGATCATCATTCTTGAACCACTATCCTGCAATACTGGAGACTACAAAAGTTGCAAATGAACATTGAGATATTATGCTGGAATGTTAGAGGGCTCAACCAGAGGGCTAGGCATGACACGGTCCGGGAGACACTTGCTGACACTCTATGCCACGTTGCATGTTTACAAGAAACAAAGCTTAGCGAGATTGATCTTTTCACGGCCGCATACCTAGGAGGGTACAGACTTGACAGATTCACCTACAAACCAGCAGGGGGCCCGAGCGGCACAAGAGGAGGCATCCTGCTACTGTGGAACAGTAATCATGTCATGATAAATGACGTTGTTGTAGGAGAGTACCACATCACGGCAAGAGTGACAGCGCAACAAGCGATGAACGAATTCACTTTGACAGCAGTCTACGGCCCTACCGGTTCTACCAGGACAGCAAACTTCCTAACAGAAATTCGGCAACAAAAACCTAGCGCCGGTTCCCAATGGCTGGTACTAGGCGACTTCAATTTGATATATAAAGCATATGACAAAAACAACAACAAGATCAACCCGAACTTATGAACTCATTCAAACAGGCGCTCGATGATTGTGACTTACGTGAGATACATCTCCAAAATAGAAGGTACACCTGGAGTAATGAACGACACAACTCGACCGTTGTCAAGCTAGATAGGGTTGTCGCCAATGACGAATGGTACAGGCCTTCAATAAGCACGTGCTGCTCGCCCTGTCAACGTCGTTATCTGACCATTGCCCGCTCTTGCTATCAAACCAAGGTGGCTCCAGACGCCCCAAATCCTTCAAGTTTGAAAACTTTTGGACAATGCTCCCAGGATTCAAAGACACTGTAGGCCGGGCATGGAGCGTCCAATCGCCGCACGTTGAGCCATTCCACAGGCTGTATCACAAATTACAACATACGGCCATCCAATTAAGAGAATGGAGCAGTAGGCTCATACCAGACGCAAAGATGCTAATGAATATGGCTCTAGAAGTCATTCTACAGTTCGACACTGCACAAGAGCACCGACCTCTTACGGATGCAGAGCAGCTACTGCGCAGCCGCCTCAAATTAAGGGTCATGGGACTTGCGGTTATTGAACGGGCGCGTAGGAAGCAAGCAAGCCGAATAACAAACCTCAAGCTAGGTGACGCCAACACACGTTTTTTCCACCGACGGGCCAACTCTAGGCGACGTAAAAATTACATCCAGAAACTTAGGAGAGGGAGTGGATGGGCATGTACACATGAAGAAAAAGAAAATGAGGTTCAAAATATTTTCAAAGCAACAATGCAACGCCCCCAACCCCAACGTCGGGATTTTAATTGGGATCTCCTGGGACTGAACCAGCATAACCTAGCTTCCCTAGACTCGGCCTTCTCCGAAGATGAAATGAAATATGCCATTCAAAACATGCCGAGTGATAAAGCGCCAGGGCCAGATGGATTCACAGGACTCTTCCTAAAATCGTGTTGGGATATCATCAAGAATGATGTGATGGCAGTGGTAAATGCGTTCTACGCCCTCCGCTGCAACAACCTCCAGCTAATCAACACGGCTAATATTATCCTTTTACTGAAAAAAGAGGGAGCAGATTGCATCCAGGATTTCAGGCCCATAAGCCTCATCCATTCTTTCATCAAAATCATCACTAAGGCATTGTCGAGTAGGCTGCAACCGCACATGAACTCCATCATCTCTAAATGCTAGAGTGCTTTCATCAAGAACCGCAGTATACATGACAACTTCATGACGGTGCGTAACACAGCGAGGCGGTATCACAGAGGGAGAGTATCTGCTATTTTCATCAAGCTGGACATTGTGAAAGCCTTTGACTCCATTAGGTGGGACTATCTCCTCTCGCTTCTACAACGCCTATGCTTCCCAACACGCTGGTGTGACTGGATCGCGGCGATTCTCTCCACTTCCTCCGCCCGCGTCCTTCTAAATGGGATCCCAAACCAACCTATCACGAAGGGCAGGGGACTAAGTCAAGGTGATCCTTTGTCTCCGCTACTCTTCGTCATAGCGATTGATCCACTTCAAAGGATTTTGGAGCTGGCAACTGAGTTGGGACTCCTTACCAAACTACGTGGCTGGACACCATCATGCCGTATATCAATGTATGTTGACGACGCAGCAATTTTTATGGCACCGAGGAAGGAGGAAATAGATGCACTGGTCAACATCCTGGATGGATTTGGTGAAGTAACAGGGCTCAAAACAAACTTCCACAAATCAACGGTCGTCCCTATCCACTGTGAGGGAGTACAACTCAATGAAGTTCTGCATAACCTACCTGCCAAGCGCACATTATTCCCTATCAAGTATCTAGGCCTTCCATTGTCCACACAACGCCTAAGGACTATTGACTTCCAACCTCTAGTGGACAAAGCTATTGGGAAACTTACCAGTTGGAATGGAAGAAACATGGCTGTGGCCGGCAGACTCACGCTCGTCAAGGCCGTGCTGACTTCTCAACCAGTGTACCTACTGACGGCCTTGAAGGTGCCTAAAGAAATTATGAAGAGCATTGATGATAAGAGAAAATAGTTCTTATGGGCGGGAACTAAATGCATCACGGGCGGTAAATGCATAGTAAACTGGGTGCGATCAGCAAGGCCGAGGAAAGGAGGCGGCTTAGGGATCCTACACCTAGCAAAATTCACTCGAGCGTTGCGTCTACGATGGCTTTGGCATGACTGGATGAATGAGGGTCCGCTCTCGGACCAACGGGATATTCCTTGCTCACAAGCAAACCACAAACTTTTTGCCAGGGCAACCACGATCACAATTGGGGATGGCAAGAAAGCATCCTTCTGGCACAGCAGTTGGGCATAGGGACAGAGGCCGAGAGACATGGCCCCGAATTTGTTCAATATCTCCAGGACGAAGAATAGGATCCTGCACGATGCTATGACCGATGATGTTTGGATACGAGACTTAAACCTACTACATCGTGGCTTCTCTGTGACACATTTTGTAGAGTACCACCGTCTATGGGTTGCAGTCAACCGGATACAGCTACGCCCGGATCAGCCGGACACCATCATATGGAAACTTACGCCGGATGGGTAGTATAATTCGCAATCCGCCTACCAAGCTCAATTCTTAGGATCAACGGCAACTAACTTCGACACCATCATTTGGAAAACGTGGGCGCCGCTGAGGTGTAAGTTTTTTAGCTGGCTAGCCGTACAGGACAGAATATGGACAGCAGATCGCCTAGAGAGATGGGGATGGCCTAACCGGCCGCAATGCGCACTTTGTAACATAACTCAAGAGACTGGCCTTCATCTTTTCACAGAGTGCTCTTTTACAAAGACAATATGGGCAGAGATGGGTGCATGGACACGATGCGCTTATATTGACCCAGGCCACTGGGACAGGCATGAGTCTCTACATAGTTGGTGGACATCTTTGGCATCCGCTCAGGTGGCTAACAGGAAAGGGCTGCAAAGCTTAATTATTCTCGTCCTATGGGAAATTTGGAATGAAAGGAATGCTAGGATTTTTCAAAACAAGGAGCAGACGATACATCGGACGGTAAATAAGATCAAAGATCAGGCGGCTACATGGATTGCGGCAGGTGCTAAGCACCTAAAGTCCTTCATTAATGCGGTGACGGATCTGTAGTATCGAGTTTTTTTTAGCACTCTCTCGTTTTCCCTTTTGCTTTGGGATGTGTGTGTGCACTATGTATAGAACTTTTGTACTTCGCCCAGAGCATTCCTCCGCTTTTTTAATATAGCAGCAGCTCTGCTGCTTGGCTCGTTTAAAAAAAAAAGAGCATTGCCATGAGTAAAGATACAAGGTAATTTTTATGGTAAAGCATAGCATCACTTGTATACTGTGATATGTTCTAAATTAATAGCAAAATCTACAAATATGAATGGAGTAAGCAGCATACTTGCAGTTTAAGACCTCCCCTGCACTGGAGTATCCCATATTGCTCACAACAACTATACTATCTCTATCAAGCCTTTCTCTTATCCATGAAACATCTATTTTCTTAACTTCACCAGTGAATCCATAATCAGTGCCACCAACAACCCCTCGCCTCTGCCAAAGAAGAGAGAGGTATATCAATTCAACATCTGAGGACTTCGGTACAAATCATTTGAGATGCAGGCAACATAGAGTAAGTTTGCATTTTATCTTTCCTTGAGAGGTAACATAACGGATGCAAACAGTATGAGTTCAACATTAATTGAGCATTGAAGCATGTACAATTCTACATTATGTTTAGATTCAAAATTGACCCCATAGCACCCCAAGTATTAAAAATTGGTATCATATCAATATGACGGATGACGTACATAAAAAAGAAAGAAAAAAGAAAGGGAATAGAATCTTTCAAAGTAGATAGCAACTTTTACAGGATATTAAACTGTTACAAAACATCATCTTAAGCAGTATGCAAAAAGGGAAACTGTGGTAGAGAACACACAATATCAAATTGGTCATACAGGAGTAAAGATGCAAAGGTACAGCTAACACAGGAGACTGTAAGGAATCAGAGAACAAAGTGGGCAGATAAAATTAAAAATTCAGAAGGGATGACACGATAGAAGCCGAACAGCCCATCTCATGCTACGGAACAACTAGGTGTGCCATAGTAGATTAAGATAATTGCAAATCAACGCTTTAACTCTCATCCCATTGCCGTAAAAAGTGAGATCAAATAAGCAAGATGCAGAGCTCCCCTGAGATGATGAGGTGGGGTTCGATGATGACCTCCCCTAAGATGACGATGATGAAGGTGCTCCCTCGGTGGCCCCGGATGTACAGCCACGCCTCCGGAACCACCCGACGAACTGGCCCCCTTCCTCCACTGGCAAAATCCCGCCGGCCGGCGCCCTCGCCACTCCGCAACACCGAGCCGCCTAGCTTACCGCCGGATCTAGGTTCATGGCGGCTGGATCTAGGCTTGACGTAGCCGGATCTATCACAAGGCCAGCACCCCTACGCTGCAGTGGCTCCGAGCAGAGAAGGTGAGGAGGAGGGCGGGGAGGTCAGGAGGGCACCGCGGTGTGCTTAGAGAGGGAGCGGGCGAGTAGGTGGATTGGACCTGCTGGGGTGCGGCGGTGGAGGTGGGGAGGGAGGCACGGCCGGAGGTGGAGGAGGAGGCCGGATTCGAGGGTGTTGCCCGTAGGCCGACCGTGGGAGGCGGCCCTACCCCACGCTATGTTGCCCGCGGGGGAGATGGCTCGCTGTCGTTGCCGCGCCGTGGGAGGAGGCCGTTAAGGAGAGAGGAGAGGCCAGAGAGGGGGCGGCAAGGAGGAGGAGGGCTGGGGAGGCGAGGAGGGCATCGTGGTGGAGAGACTAGAGAAAGCAGAGCGAGCGGCGGAGGCAAGGAGTGCAGCTGGAGGTGAAGGCCGGGTGCGAGGGGTGTGCGGGAGAAGGGAGCTAGGGTTTGGGCTGGGGATGCAACACATTATATACGATGGGAACACGATCAGAGCCGTCGAATCTATGATGAACGGTTGGAAATAATTGGGCCATTTGGGCCGAAACAGGCCTGTTTCATTCGCCCTCTGCTTAACATTTTTCTTTTTCTTTTTTATTTTATTGCACCATAGAAGTAATTACAATTTGAACTACATGTATCTCAATTAATATTTAAAAAATTCCTCAAAATATACTTTAAGTATCTCTGTTATATTATAGTTCATATCATGAAAATAGATAAAAAGTTCAAATGTTTGTTAGGGATAAATCAAACTTCTACTTGTGATCTATTATAAAATAATGATAATAATACATAAAACTTCTCCAGAAATTCTAAAAATTTCCATAGAAATTCTATTTTTTGAATAACTAATAAAGACAACATTGTGAAGTAAATTGCAAAACTAAGTATCTTATAGAACCTAATATATTTTTAAAATGTAACAAACAACATATAAGTTGTTATGTAGGAGTTTCAAAAAATTTCGAACATATTTTGTATCTTCTACCATTTAAATGAATTTCTGCATGCTTATTGAAAGTAATTACAATTTGAACTACAAGTATCTCAAATAATATCTAAAAAATCCAAAAAGATATTTTTAAGAAATATATTACTAAAAAATAGATGAACGATTCAAATTTTTGTTAGGGATAATTCAAACTTCGATGCACAACTTTATTGAAAATAAAAATAATAATATCCAAAAGTGGTCTGAAAATTCTGCGAATTAGGACAGACTCATTTTATGTGTTCTTAGTCTCAGTGCACATAACCTTATTATTACCTTAGAATGAGAAAATATGAAGTTACATTAGCAATTGTTGTTCAAAAAGATGTTTTTTCTAATTTGTACTTGGGTGGAAGAAAACAAGCCTTATAAAAAATCCAAGAAATAACAATTAACATATAAACAACCACCATTAAATGAAAGTGTGATTTTAGAAAAATTCAGAAAAAAGAATCATCAAATTTTTAGTCGCCATTATAGAGAAATACCAGATACAATTTAAATTCCGGATTAAAATGACAAATACGAACTATTTGTTTGTTCTTGAATCTAGCCACATGGCACAACGAGATCGGCCTAACTGGCCGCACGCTGATCGCCCTAGGCAGGATCTGTGGCGAAGCCGCTCAGCCAATAGCTCGCTGCTGTGTGCCAAGATATTCTAACGCTAAAAGTATGATAAGAACAACGTATGCCAAAGCAAGTCACAAATAATAAAGTGGTGTGGTGGTATGGTGCGCTTGGCTTCTGTCCGAGGTCATGGATTCGATTCCTTGGCCACCACCATTTTTTTTTGCCCTTTTCACGTCAATCCTAATAAAACAGTAGAACATGGTGACGAGCCCTGACAGAGTGGCAGATGGGCTGGTGATGGCTGGTGATGTGGCCTGGCTACTTGCTGGGCCGGCGCAGGAGAGGAAGCAGGCTGAAAGAGAGGAAGGGAAAGGCATGGAGCAAGCGTCGCGCTGCTAGGCTGAGCGAGAACTGGGCTGTGCGGAGCTGGATCAAGGAAAAAAGCGGAGCAGGCCGAAAAGGAGGTCAGGCCGAAAGAGAAGGAAGAAATAAAGAAAAGAAGAAGAAAGGGAAAAGGAGTTTGAACAAACAAATTCAAATTTGAATTCAACACAAATTCGATTTCAAACAAACAAAAACAATGCACCGGCATGTATGATGCTTAGGAAATTTAAATGCAACCTTCCATGCCTTAAACAAGCAACATTGTTCCTAGCAAATTTTAGGAAAATTCAAAGTTGGAGATTTTGGGTGTTACATTTGTTGTTGCCTTGCTAAACCTAAAGTCCCAGGTTTGAATCCTGTGTGGAGCAGCAATAGTTCTAATTTTTTTTGGGCCGGAGGATGCGGGAGGAAGCGGGCTGAGGCCCAGGAGGAAGTTGGGTAGTGGTAAGGCACTTGGGTTGTTTGTCTGAGGTCTTAGGATTGATTGTCCTGAGTTCTTATTTTTTCTTTTTTTTCGTGACGAATCTGCTAATGTCACTGGTTAGTGGGCCAAATCGTGATGAATTTGATAAAAACGTCACTGTATTATGGGCCTAATATCTGTTGATATAGATCCATGACAGAAAATTGATAATTGTCATAGATTATGTATAGTTAGTGACATTTTCTGAAAACATCATAGAAAATTCATCACAGATTAAATGGTTTCTTGTAGTGTTAGGAATGTCACATGGCTGGATCTTGATCTGATGATAACCAGAGCGGAGATCAATCTTGGAGCACACTCTGGCTCTAGCAAGCTGATCGAAGAGAACATCAATGCAGGGTAAAGGATATTTGTTCCTAATAGTTACCGCATTGAGAGGTCGGTAGTCCACACACATCCGCAGTCTATTGTCCTTCTTCTTTACAAAGAGAGCTGGGCAGCCCCAAGGTAACGGGCTTGGGCGAATGAAACCCTTTTCTAACAGTTCTTGCAGCTGGGTTTTCATCTCTGCTAGTTCCACAGGTGGCGTTCGGTATGGTCTCTTGGATATTGGTGTCATGCCTGGTTGCAGCTCTATGGCAAACTCAATGTTCTTGTCTGGTGGCATCCCTAGCAAGGTATCCAGAAACACATCGGCATACTCGCACACCACTGGAATATCCTCTAACTAGGACTCAAATACTGGGTAAGCATAAGAATTTACGCACTCTTGGGTTGGCAGGTGCAGTGTTAAGGGTCCCTGGGTGGGGGAATTTAGTTGGACGGCTCGTGCTACAATATCTAGTGTGACTTTGTGCTGAGTCATCCAATCTATCCCCAGGATTATATCTATCCCTTCCAAACCCAAGATGATAAGGTTGGTTCTGAATACTTTCCTACCCATCTGGATTGGTACATGGCAGTTTATCTGCTTGGAAGCTATTTTGCCACCAGGTGTGGAGATCATATATGACCCTTTGGTGTGACAAAACCCCAATCCACACCTACTACCAAACCTTGTCCCAATAAAGCTATGTGACGCACCCGAATCAAATAATATAAGGGCAGGTTGATTGTGGTCAGAAAAGTTACCTGTCAACACTAGTGCACCCTCAGGAAGGTCCACAAGGTTGGTGAAGTTTAACCTTCCTTGCCTGACTTGCACCTTCGGCCTCTTGCACTTATTACTCTCGTTCAAACTCTGCCCTTGACCCTGGTTCTTGTTTTGCGGGCAGTCCTTCACAAAATGGCCCGAACTCCCACAAGTGAAACAGCGATTCACATTGTTCAGGCGAACGATGGTGGAGCATTTGTCCTTGGGCCCTGCTGCTAGTATCCAGGGAAGCGAGGAGCTCCCTGCTGCTGTGGTGGCCGGATTACCCATCGGCTCTGCTGTGGAGTCCTCTGGGGAACTTGCGGTGGAACCAGTTTGAGCTTTTGAGTGAGGGCACTGGGAGATGGCATCGGGGCCTTCCTCTTCTTGTCGGCCTTGAGGGCCATGATGCAGTCCTCCTAGGAGATGGATAGATTCACTAGCTCGTTGAAGGTATTCACCTTCATAGGGTTTAGTCTCTCTCGGAGTTTGAGACTCAGGCCTTGGCGGAAATGGTCCTGCTTCTTCTCGTCCATGTCAGCATGATAGCCGACGTACTGACACAGGTCGTTGAAGGCCTGGGCATACTGCAACATGTTGCGCGTGCCATGGGTGAGGAGCGAGGAACTCATTTAGCTTCCTCTCCAGTAGACCATAAGGGATGTGATGTCCCCTGAAGGCTGTCTTGAACTCCTCCCACATCACCACGTGGTCGGCAGGTAGCATGGCATGGCATGGTAGTGGTCCCACCATAGCCATGCAGAGCCGTGCAGCTGCTGGGCTGTGAGCTTCGCCTTGTTCTCGTTGGGGCAAGGTGAGGTGAGGAGCATGAACTTGGACTCAACAGTCCGGATCCAAGCATCAGCGTCGAGTGGCTCCTCTGTTTTGTTGAACAGAGGGGGTTGGGTGCCCAACAAGTCCTCGTAACTAGCCACACGAGGATGGTGGTATTCCTCTCACTGTGTGGCTGCTGCTACTGCTGGCTGTGGATGATGTGCCTCAGCAGCTCAGTCTGAGTAGCAAGGATTGCCTCCATCGAAGGCGGGGGAGGTGGTGGTGGCGGTGTCTGCTGACTGCTACCACTTGGTGCAAAGCCGTAAGGGTTTTGGCAGGTTCCATGCACCATCTGCAAGAGTGAACTTCTTTCATTAGTCACACAATCTTAAATCTTGCTCATAAGCTGATGAAACAAGATAAATCATGTGCGGAATGTAAAAGTTCATCGCACAATCAACTATTGTAGGCAGGAAAAACTGCTGCCTAAAAGAGAATTTATATCTCCTGATCCAAACATCCACAATTCTTCATCTTTGGTCAGTGAGTAGAAAATTTTGTATACTATGACTTTGGTATTCAACTCAAAGACCAAAACAAAGGTTAACAAAGTCAAAAGCTTCATTTATGTCCTGGCTGTTTTTCAGCAGGCTAAGCTATGGAGTTTTGCTCATAACTCAAGTTTGACAAGCCAACAGGGGCTGAAATTTTACGAGCAGTGAGAGTAAGAAACTTTGCACAACTTTGGTATTCAAGTAACCACTCAAGGATGAACAGAAATGGGAGTAAAAACTTGAATACTAACAGCTGCTGAAATTTGCCAACATCATGGGGATTACAACATCGATAATGTTTGTAAATACACCCATAACCAAGTCACACTTGTAGCACTTGCTAAACAAAAGAATATTCAAGTCTAGACTAGCCTATTACATCACCATCCAAAATTAGGCTACACTGAGGAGTAGAAAAAAGCAAATCTAAACACGCCTAAAAGTCATCGAGGTCATTGATGGAGGCGATACTGATCATGGGAGAGTGAGCTGCCCCTAGTGGTGGCTGTGGTGCTGCACTCTCAAAGTCCATGCTGGAGACACTCTAGATCTCCTCGGGGTCCTCCTCCTCCTCCATGGCCTGGGGAGGTGCCTGCATGGAGGCCTACTCTAGGTGGTGCATCTCCAGGTGATCGTTGGCAGCAGCCAACTCCATGTCAAGATCATCGACCTGCTCTGCCAACATCTCTAGATCGGCCCCCTGATTCTCCAACTCCTGCTGCAACTCACTGATCTGTGTTTCCATCTCAGCAATCTGGACACCCTTGACCACTAGCTACAGGGACAAGTCAACCATCTCGCTCTTAATCTCACTGAGTGATATCTGGTGGGCCTATGCCAGGTCTGTCAACCTAGCCATGGCCCTGCCTCGTAGATCCTATAGCCTGTAGAGTGCGTTCATGCACCTCGCTGACGTGAAGATGGTCTCCTGAGGATAAAAGAAACCCAACAACTCCATATTCTCCATCCTGTCCAACCACATAGGGTCATCTCGGTCATGTGCCGAAAACAATCCTATCAGGTTGAGGACAATCTCCGTGGGGTGCTGACAATAGAACAGCGTGAGTCCCTCAAGAGCGGCTGACTCCCAAGTGTCATCCAAGCGGTGCCCGATGGTCACAACCTCAAGGCGTGGCCACTCCGGGTGCTCAGGGTGAGGGAGCAAAGTAAGGTGCACACTACAGCGAGGACTCCGTACTCCGAAGTAAGAGGTGGAGAAATGTACCCAACTGAGTGCAAAGTGTCTCACGGAATGGAAGAAAAACCCTCCAGTGCAAACACTTTGAATGCACCTGGCCATCCATGTCCACAACAACATAGACCGGATCAGCCATCTGGAGAACAAGATCAAAAGAGAACGTGTGAGAACTAGATAATCACTTAGCAAGAGTAAAGACAGATTTCTAGAAAGTCAGTGAAACAACCACAACTCAGAAAGTATCCATCCAAAAATTCTCAAACTTTACCAGAAGGTTTCTTACATAGTCGGCTACAAGTTTGTTATTCAAAACTCTTGCTAAAACAAACTCTAGAAAGGTGATAAACTCAGATTCTCACAGTGTGGTCAAGTCTGGAATTTCAGGAACAGTGCAACACAAATCTAATCATAACTCCCAAACCACTTGCCCAAAATTTTTCCAACTTTTCCAGGAGGTGCTCTCCTTAGTGATTCACAACTTTGTTTTTAAGGTTCTGAACAGAAACGGAGCCTAAGGAGGTCGAAAAATTAAATTTCCAACAGGCGTGTGTTCTGGAATTTTCAGCAAGCAGTGGGTTACCAATTTCAGCATATCTCAAAGGCCTCTTGGTTAAATTTTGTGAGATTTTAACAGCATCTTACTTAGGAGATTTTGAACAACTTTCTTATAAAATTCTTCTGGAGCACACACAAGTTACTAGCCCAAAGATTTTAACAAAGATGTCGAACCGCTGAATTTCAGGCTGCTAGATAATCCTTAGCAAACTGCAAAAGATTTTGTGAGAACTTTCATATGTTAACAAGGTACACATGCATGGTTGGTTTACACTTTTATGTTGCAATTTTTAACATGATGCATGCACGCCCTATTCGTCCTCACAAAACAAACAACTGCCAAAAGTTTTGGACTTACGGGGTTAGTGCTGGTGGTAAGGAAACAATTACAACTCTCGCTATAATAACTAGTCGAATTTTCTAAATGTCGTTAACTTACATAATCATGGTTAGCGTACCTGCAGAAAATCATCTCCAACCTGAACCTTTCGTGCCAGCACTCACAAAAGTGTTCAAATTTATTACCGTCCACTATAGGAATAGCACCTGCACGATTTTCGTTGTACGGGCAACGCTCATACGCTGAGAAGCGTATTCACTTTTTATGTGCCGCCATCATATTTGCATATGATGCTAGGGGCATGTTACGGAATTGCCATACCCCTGTGTCAACCTTGTTGTGCGAGAAAGCAAGTTTTCAACCGGGTGTAACTGGGCTGGGAGTCAGTATAAGATAACCAATAGTTAATTAGCCACCTAAAAACAACCCAAAATCCCCTAAGGCTTCTTGTACTAATTTATCCTTAACGAACTTACGCATTTTGCAAACTAAATTTCTTGCAAGTTTTATTGAAAAAAAGGTGTTTAGGGCTTGTTGCTTTTTCTTGTGTATGCTTTTTCCATCTCTAATACCAGCTATGGCATGGCAATCTGTCGGGTTTCACCTAATAAACCACTTGTCTCGGATCGAAACAAAGCATACTCACACGAAGGCGAGTCCAAAGATTACAAAAATCCACGTAGATTAACATAAGTCCAACTTTAATTATTACACCACAAGAGTTCGAAATTGTATATAGTAAAGTTGTTTAGAGTTTAAGCATCGAAAATAACACGATAACTAGATGTCGACGCAACGATGCCATGGTGAAGCCTGCCATGTCTTCAGATATCACGATCCTCGCCGACCGAGGATGGATCCCACTTGACCATCCAATCTAGAGGGAGCTGGGTCAGCCAAGTCAAGCTAGCAGCACATTCATCGACATCTACCATATCACCTAAAAAATAAGCCACAAGCAAGACTGAGTATACTAATACTCAGCAAGACTTTACCGTCGGGTGGTAACTCTCCACCAACTTCTAGACATGCGAGACATTTTGGCTAAGGGGTTGGTTTTTGCCAAAAGCAGCTAAGATAGGTCCTTACTTTTAAATTTTAGCCTCAGGTTCTAGTTGATTAACCATTCTAGATAAGCACCTGTTCTAAGCAAGCATGTTGTTCAAACATTTTATTCCAAGCATCATCATTAACTAATCATTCTTTGTTCCACTTCTTACTTAGTGCAGCATAGTGATCAAGCAGTCTCAAACTGTGAGAGGCAGACAATCCGAATCGAGTTTTTAAACCTTGCAAGGTGAACCTAACCCCACGATAGTGTGTACCACGACGGGTCCACACGTGTCAGTCGTCCCCATCAATCCCCGAGCATGTGGACAGGGCCTACTTCCCTTGGATACAAGGCACCACGGTCCCAGAACGTCACCATACCATGACTACACTTCTACCCACATGATGCACCAAGGGAAACTCCATTCCAAAGACAGTAGGGATAAAGTCACGCCCCAGTTCAATCAGGTTCTAGGCTTCCTTATCCCATGCTAGGTGTCGTGCATACATCCATGAGCCTACCAGAAGGTTTGTATGGATCCATACAAGGAGAAGTACACCGAGACATACCAGGATATGGAGACTACGATAAAGGGTGGCGTAGTCTACATGGACTATCAGGAGACTAGTCATAGATAAGGAAACTACTCTTCCAAGTTAGAGTAGAACTCTGTAGTCGTATCTGACTAGTACTCTTCTAAAACAACTACCCTGTAACCCTACTCCCCCGGTATATAAGGGCGGGCAGGGACCCCCTCAAAACAAGTTCAATCCAATACAAGCAAACAACATACAGAATGTAGGGTATTACACGATCTAGCGGCCCGAACCTATCTAAATCGTGTGCCTACATACACCATCGAGCTCCTGAATTCGGCAACACCCACCAACCAAAACTCTACCTCGAGTACTCCCTTGGTAGGTTGCCGAATTTGAACACAAACAGCTGGCGCGCCAAGTAGGGGAAGTCGCCAAAATTCTCCGCGTGAGTTCGATGGCTCAAATCATCATCCAGCCTACGATCGCATTCAAAGCTGGTGCGATGTTCGTCTTTGGCTCTTGGGTTTGCATCACCGACGGTGCTAGAAGTTTCCACCGCTACATTGCAGAGGCCCCGAAGAAGAAGCAACTCAACGTCACCCTTCGCCAACATGCAACGGAGGATTTCGTCCAGAAATTCAGCAAAATTTTCAATCTGACAAACAACAAGTTCGAGTACAACTCGGACTCTACAACAACTCGGACTGGCTCCCACAAGCTGGCAAACAAGCCATTGTGCGGACAATCAAACTATGAGTCAAATCCCATTCGAACTTCGAAATGCGGCTTTGGTTTATCAAGCAACTCTATCCAAGTCACAATGCGGATTGGAGACGATTGAGGACCACAACCTCGACTTCCACTCGGATTCTATCAAAGAAATTCCTTTATCAGGTCTGCAGCAAGGCCTGGTGATTACTTCAACACCCCAAGGCATATTCGTCTACTGGCTGGGCATGAAGCCATCCTTTCATGACCAGGATGATGAGTCACGGCTCATCGCCAACCTTGAGATCCTACCATACCAAGAGGGAACACCCCTGTCATCAATCTATGAAGAAAATGGCTCCACAGAAGTCATCACCTCAAGCTCTAGCAGCTATACTCCAGAAAGAGAACTCTTCGCTTTAATCACAAACGGGGAAGAAGGTGGACAACATCAACCAAGAACCCCCCAATGAGAGCGTCACCCAGGTGATGTCTCATTAGATGAATTATCTGCCAATGTCGTTGAATAAACTGAAAGCCAAAGGACTTGGCAGAGGGCAAGTAACACGCAAAGAGCAGAACAGCATCTTCAACTAGCCGCCCAACTCCCAATTATGAACCTCGATAAAGCATTCAAAGCAGTGCAAATGTGGCAACACAATATGCCAGTCGCCACTATTGCCTCCATTGAAATCATTACTCGTGCTATGCCTCAAGACAAGTAAGTACTCTGATAATACAGTTGGCAGAACATGCCTATGAACTACTCGATAAAGCGAGTCCAATCCCATCAGTATCTCACACCCCGTCGGTGCGTAGTAGAAGCAAAGGCCACACAGGACCTTCAGCTCGACCACGCGAAGATGCAAGACAACACAGGGGCGCAATTGGGGCTCCGAGGCAAAATAGAGATGTACTCGAAAGCCCAAGACAACACAGAGGTGTGCCTCAGGGTAATCGAACAGCTTCTAGGGGAGGCGCTCGCCACCATAGAGCTGACCCTGAACCCTCGCACAATGATGGTGATCTCAGGTTGTCGGTGTTTTAGACCGGCAACCCGCCTATGGGGTACCCTAGGTGGTCTTTTGTGCAGTAAGGATCGTCGAGAATCAAGGAATCAATGGTGACGCAAGGAACACAATTTAGACAGGTTCGGGCCGCTAGATCGCGTAATACCCTACATCCTGTGTGATGGTTTTTATTGATGAACTGGAGTTGTTGTTGAGGGGGGGGTCCCTGCCTGCCCTTATATACACGGGAGGGCAGGGTTACAAGTCTGAGTCCTAGTCGAGTACTGTTACAGAGTTCTACTCACTAAGGCCCGAGTAGTTTTCCATATACATACTTGACTAGTCCGAGTAGGATACGCCTATCCCTTGTTCCGATCGTGTCCGAGTACGCCCCTTAGTGGGCCATCCAAGGTCTACTCATGGGCCTGGGGTGCATGCCCGACAAGCCCCCGAGTACTTTGTAGTCGTGCGCCACAGTCTTGGGCACTGCAGGCATTAACCGAGTAGTTCGTCGTAGAGGTTGCAAGCCGAAGTGCTCGAGTACTGTCGCGTGGCTGGAAAGTACTCTTCTTGTTCCTTCGAGTTGTTTCTGTTCCAAGATTTCTATATGGTAGTGCGATGTCAATCGCACTCCATATGGAGTAGCCCCGAGCCTTAGGTTGAGTCGAAGAGTCAGGCTTAGGGTCAAACCATCTTTTTATCCGTTTTACCCTCGGAGATCTTTGAAAAAGAAAAAACTGACCAACGGGTACGGTACCCGCAGCCCCCGAGCACTTGGGCGATTTTTGTCGTTGAAGTGGTCAGCAGTCCATTGAAAAGAGTAGCCGTTGAGTGTTTAAGGCGATTAATCTGCAATTAATCTGTTAGAATCCGTCCGTTGCATAACTAACACGTGGAAACCGGAGCTGGCGGAGATAAAACTGGAAGGTCCCCTTTCGGTTGGTTTTACGCCGTACGGTAATCAGATTTGTTTTTCTGCCTCCCCTGTTCTCCTGCTCAACATTGCGCCGCCGCAAGTGCCGCCGCCGCCATTGTTGCCCCTTGAGGGAGATCCGAGGGAGAGTGCCGTTCTAGCTTGAGGTTGAGTCCGTCGAATGCGCACCAAGAAGATGGGCAAGAAACCCGAGAAGATCCAGGGCAAGGCTCTGGCGACGGGCAAGGTGAAATCCAAGAAGGGGAAAGAACTGGTGTTGCCGGCGCCGAAGGTGGGGCCGATGAACTAGACTGCACCGCCGTCGCCTGGAGCAACGTGGCAACATTCAATGATGAAGGAGGAAGCCGTGCAAGCACTAGTCGATGCGAAGCTTCTGCAGCCAAAGGAGATTCTTGAGTGGCGCCCCGCATTTCCAAATGCATGGCAATTTGAGGAACATCTAGGTGAAACAGTGATGCTCGCACACTTTGTGGAGAGGGGGTTGGCAGTGCCCACCTCTGACTTCTTCAGAGGTATTCTTGGGTACTATAAGCTTCAACTCGTGCATTTGAACCCCAATGGTGTACTGCATATGTCGATTTTTGTACACCTCTGTGAAGTGTACTTGGGAATTCCTCCAAGTCTTGAGTTTTTTGGGAAGCTGTTCCGCTGTAAGCCGCAGCTTAGTGTCCATAGGATAGAAGTCTTTGGAGGCGCCGGGTTCCAACTCAGGAACTCGGGCGCGTATATTGAGTATAACTTAACTGACTCCCATGGGGAGTGGAAAAAGAGGTGGTTTTACATCGGGAATCATGATCCTCGCCTGCCTGTGGTGACTGGTCACGCGTCCCAGCATGCAGAAAATTGGGTGATTGAACCTGAAGACACCCCTGAGCTTGATCACATGATGCAGCAAATCACCAAGTTGAAGGCACTCGGTCTCATTGGGATCAATGTGGCTGCCGGCTTTCTAAAGAGAAGAGTTCATCCGCTTCAGAAACGTCCTCATTCGGGAAGTGAGTATACAGGTCTTAATGATCCATCGCGTATGTCCGATGAGGATATATCTGATGATGATGTAGAGGCACTGCTGGCCAAGTTCTTCAGGAACTATCAGGGAGTACCAGTAATCCCTGCGGCTGTGCGTCAGTATGACGCCTGGTATGAGCCAGAAGTGGTATGTCTTTGCACCTTACTTGTGATTTTGGACTTGTGTGATATTTGTTGTTAACATCGACTTGTTTTTTTGTAGTCTCGAGTTCTTGCCGGCTACTTGGCGTAGTCGGAAGAAGAGTCAGAAGCTGTTGCTGAGGAGTCAGAGGACGAACCCTCTCCTCCTATCAAGAAACGCAGAGTAGTACGCAAGATGTCTGCGGCTAAGTCTGCTTCAACCCCTGCTAAGGTATGTAGCCGTGAACTTATCTGTAGCTGATGAATTTGAACTTGCTATTGATGTGACGAATTTGTCTTGTTCATAAAGGCTGTTGATACGGCGCTTGGTGATGATGAGGCTGTTTCTGAAGAAGTGGCCGTGACCGACCCAGAAGTCGGTAATGCATCTATTGATAAGGTGCTAGAGAGCGTGCCATCACCAGAGGGTGGAGTAGCCCCTGAGCTACCCGCCACAACTCCGCTGGCTGTCGCACAAACCGTTACTGATCAGGCGGTCCTGGGGTTACCCACCGGAGTAGCGGGTATTGCAAAGGAAGTGTCACCAGTAGTCGCTACTGGCGCCTTGTTGTCCAGCATGATTGCCAGAGGTAACTTTCTATCCCAACTAAAAATTTTTATATCTGAGTTGTATTGTAGTCTTGACTTCTGCCTCGTAGGTCTTGACGAGAAGACAGCGCCGGCAGCTGTTCCTGCGGCACCCGGTACTCGGCCGCCCATCGCCGAGAAGAAATGTGTGCGATTTCCGCCACGCTCAACCCGGTGAGCTTCTTGTCGGTTGAATGGCTTTAAGTTGTCTTGAAGTCGTGTAGTGACGTATTTTGATGTAGAGATGCGGAGGAGACTATCCCTGTAGAGACAGGGGTAGAGCCGGATCCCCCGACTACATTATCTTCTCCTTTGGAGGATTTAATTGTTGAGGAGGTACCCGAAGTCGACGCCGGTCGTCTTGGAGCTACCATGTCTATGCTTCAAGACATCATCCGTTTGGTGGAAGTTCTCGCTGCTGCATCGGGCTCTGGAAGTGCTGCCTTATCAACATCCACTGGCGGATCGCTGACCGTAGTGGGTGTTGAAAAAGCCAAAGAGGCGACTGCTCCAGGTAAGTTTCTGTAGTCTTGTTATTGTAGTCATAGCAGGTAGCTGACTGATGATAAATGTTGTAGGTGCCACTTGGGGTACGACTCTTCATCTTGTGGAGAGTACCCAAAGACCAGTGCTTAGCCTGCCATCTGACTTGGAGTTCCAGAGGGCCGTCGATGTTTTCCAGAGCTTCCAGGTGGATTTCCTTTGAGATGTCATATAGATCGAGTAGTTGTGAGGCTTTTAACTGATCGTAGTACCCTGTGTGCTCAGACTTGTTCAGAAACGAAGTCATCAACTGGAGCAGGAATGTGCCCGACTGATGGAAGCTCTGAGGGTTCACGAAGTTGGAGCGAAGTCTTTTGCTGTGGAATGTACTGATCATGCAATCCTGCAGCAAAAACTGGAGAGCCGCAACAAGTTGCAGAACAAAAAGTATCAAGGTGAGTACTTTGCATACTCCGAGTATCTCCCATTAGTCGACTGTGGTTGAACTTGTTTTGTCTTGTAGAGCTCAAGAAATAAGAGGCGGCTGCGAGGAGCCAAGTTCTCGACTAGAGAAATGTGCATGATCGAGTGGCGGATGAAGTTGAATGCCTTCGAGCCGCGCTGACGGAAGAACAGGCTGCTTGCGAGCATCAGCGGGACAGGAAGATGCAGAATGGCGTGATGCTTGCCATGGCCATTGTGGCATGCAGGGACCATGCCCAGACCATGGGGAGGCTCCGAGGCAAACTCCAGGAGCTAATGATAGCAGCTGAAGACTTGGTGAACACCAAGCTATTGGGATACGAGGTAGGCTACACTAGCGCAAATCAAAATTTTCTACCGGGTAAACTAGGAAAACTGTCGTATAAGGATCACGGGATTACCGCTCGACGCACTGATGCGGAAGATGTAGATTCGCGTCGGGGCAGTGAAGTTGATCAGCGTAGTCGAACATAGTTGATCACGTCGATGTCAAGTAGCTCCTCAGCAGCTCGTCCACGTGCAGCAAGATCATCTTTGTGCCGCGGCTCGTCGTCGGCTTGTCGTGGCTCGTCGTGGCTCGTCGTGGCTTGTTGGCGGCTCATCCAAGCGCTGCAAGCGTAACACCTCCAAGGTATCCACATGTGCAGGGAGGAAGCATCGCAAGCTGGACTGCTAGATCCGCGAGTTGCAACAGGCGAGGGCGTGGGAGGCACGGCAGATGTGTTTCGCCAAAAAGGTGTAAACCCTAGGACGCCCCCACCCCTCTATTTATAGAGGTTCCTGACGGGCGTTTGGGTCCGAGGCCCATTAGTACTTCTAAACCTAGTCCAACTCGGATCATATCCGAAATGGGCTTCTAGCCCCTTAAGTGTGTGACCCTATGGGTTCGGATACTTATAGACATGGCCCGAGTACTCCTACTCGGCCCAATAGTCGGTAGCAGCCTCTAGCAAGACGTGCCAACTTCCATACGCACACGAAGATCATATCAGACGAATCGCCACAATATTATGTACATGCTATTCCCTTTGCCTCACGATATTTGGTCTAGCTCCAAGCCGACCGCTCTATCTCGATCTTGTGACTCGGGATGCCTTTGTAGGTTAACTCTTAACCGTACGTAGCGTGGCCATGCATTTTCAGATCCGATCACTCGAGGGGCCCAGAGATATCATTCTCAATCAGAGAGGGGCAAATCCCATCTTGATTGACTATGTCTCACAGCATGCTTCTTGACAAACACGAAAGCTACTTTTTAACTACCCTGTCATGGTGTAGCGTTTGATAGCCCCTAAGTAAGTCGATCCACATCTTGAGTACATACGATAATCTCAGGTCTAAGGACAAAGCGTACATGTTGTGTAAAGAGAGAAATACTTCTCGTGTTGGGTCAGTCCTAGCACATGTCTCCACATGTGCCCACATTATTAGTTTAACATCTCCATGTCCATGACTTGTGAAACATAGTCATCAACTAATACATGTGCTAGTCTAATATTCATGTGTGTCCTCACATGAACTCCGACTAGGAACAACTTTAGAATAACCATACAAGTAAAGAGTTTCACATACAATTCACATAATTACAAGTCAATTCAAGTAGCTTTTAGTGGATATTCAAGGAACACAATATAAATCATGGATACAAATGGAATATCATCATCTCTATGATTGCCTCTAGGGCATACCTCCAATAGTCTCCCACTTGCACTAGAGTTAATCTAGAAGGTACCTAATACCCATAGCTCTTACATGCGCATCATGCTTAGCCTGCGGGAGTGGTTTTGTCAACGGATCAGAAATGTTCAGATCTGTGTGTATTTTGCATATCTTGATCTCACCCCAGTTAACGAAGTCTCGAATGAGATGAAATCGATGCATTACGTGTTTGTTCTTCTGGTGGTTCCTTGGCTCCTTTGCTTGGCAATTGCCCCATTGTTATCACAGTAGAGATTCAATGGGCTGGATGCATTCGGGAACACACCAAGCTCAATGAGGAAATTCCTTATCCAAACACCCTTCTTCGCGGCTTTTGAAGCCGCGATGTACTCAGCTTCTGTTGTAAAATCGGCCACCGTCTCCTGCTTGGAACTCTTCCAACTAACAGCACCACCATTTAGCATGAACACAAATCCTGATTGTAACTTTGAATAATCTCTGTTGGTTCGGAAACTAGCATCGGTGTAACCTGTTACAACGAGCTCCTCCTCACCTCCATAGACGAGGAACATATCTTTAGTCCTTCTCAAGTACTTAAGAATGTTTTTCACCGCTGTCCAGTGACTCTCACCTGGATCAAACTGGTGTTTGCTTGTCATACTTAGCGCATGTGAAACATCTGGGCGAGTACTTATCATTGCATACATGATAGATCCAATAGCCGAGGCATATGGCACTCTACTCATGCGATCCCGCTCATCAGCAGTCGAAGGACACTAAGTCTTGCTGAGATGTATGCCATGTGACATAGGCAAGAACCCTTTCTTTGCCTCTTCCATGCTGAACCGCTTCAACACTTTGTCAATGTAAGTATCTTGGCTTAATCCTATAAGCCTTCTTGATCTATCTCTATAGATCTTAATGCCCAGAATATATGCCGCTTCCCCTAAGTCCTTCATCAAAAAACTAATTTTCAGTGAAGTGTTTACGGACTCAAGCATAGGAATGTTATTTCCAATCAGCAGTATGTCATCCACATATAAGATTAGAAATACTACAGAGCTCCCACTAACCTTCTTGTAAACACAAGACTCTTCTTCGTTCTTGGTGAAGTCAAACCCTTTGACCACTTCATCAAAACAAATGTTCAACTCCTAGATGCTTGCTTCAATCCATAAATGGATCTCTGAAGCTTGCATACCTTTCCAGCATTTTTCGGATCGACAAAAGCCTCGGGCTGTATCATATACATGCCCTCAGCTAGGTTTCCATTCAATAAAGCTGTCTTGACGTCCATCTGCCATATCTCATAATCGAAATATGCAGTTATAGCTAGAATAATCCGAATGGACTTAAGCATCACTACGGGCGAGAAGGTCTCGTCGTAGTCAACTCATTAAACTTGTCGAAAACCTTTTGCGACAAGTCGTGCTTTATAGATGTGAACATTTCCATCCATGTCCTTTTTCTTCTTATAGATCCACTTGCACTCTATGGCTTTAACACCATCAGGCGGGTCAACCAAGTTCCAAACTTGATTGTCTCCCATGGACTCTATTTCGGATTGCATGGCACTCTGCCATTTTTTAGAGTCTGCGTCCATCATTGCTTCTGCATATGTCGCGGGGGCTCATCATTGTCCAACAATAATATTTTTTGCATTTCGTGGAGCCTTGCCAACCTTCGTGGTTATGGCGGTGCCATGGGTATCTCAACTTGTTCTGCTACGTTAGCATCACTCATTGATTCTTGCCCGATTGGCTCATCTTGAACTTTTTCAAGATGCACTATCTTTCTACTCTTTTCTCCTTTGAGAAACTCTTTCTCTAGGAAAACCCCATTCCGAGTGACAAACACTTTGCCCTCTGACCGGTTGTAGAAATAATATCCCAAAGTTTCCTTTGGATATCCCATGAAAATGCACTTATCCGACTTGGGTGTGATCTTGTCCGACTGAAGTCGCTTGACAAACACTTCACATCCCCAAATCTTTAGAAAAGACAAACTAGGAACCTTTCCAGTCCACATCTCATATGGTGTGTTAACTACGGATTTAGATGGTACCCTATTAAGTGTGAAAGCTGTTGTTTCTAGAGCGTATCCCCAAAATGACAACGGTAGGTCCGACTGGCTCATCATTGATCGAACCATGTCTAACAAAGTTCGATTACGTCGCTCGGATACATTGTTTCTCTGAGGTGTTCCAGGCGGCGTAAGTTGTGGAACAATTCCGCAACTCTTTAGATGATTGCTAAACTCGTGGCTCAAATACTCGCCTCCATGATCAGATCATAAGGCCTTAATTTTCTTGCCACACTGATTTTCAACTTCATTCTGAAATTCCTTGAACTTTTCAAAGGTTTCAGACTTGGGCCTCATCAAGTAGACATAGCATCGGCCATCTCTTCAAGTCGATCGTGAACGCTAACCTTGTTTTCTGGCTGGTCATGTCGATCAAATCTGCCCCCTGGCCTATCGTTCCGCTCGCGCCTGCCTTCCGACCGGTCATATCGGTCACTTCTGCCCCCCAGCCAATCACGTACTGGAGGGCGCCGGTCTTCTTGGTCACGCCAGTTCCTGCTGATCAGCTCTGGTCTTCCATCTCTGGAGCGAGACCTTCTGAACGGCCGATTGTTACGATACGGGCCGTTACACTCAGGGCAACTATCGGCCGATGGCAACCTGAGGTTGCTTTCCCAACAGTGGATGAAGAACGGGCATCGCCAGTGATCTTCATGTCGCCGCACCGCCTCTTCCCGGGATCTTGAGCGTTCATGTTGCCGTTGATATTTATTGAGCAGAAATTGGGAAGTAATGGGCTTGCGTGGTTCTCCCAATCCATCGTCATCATCCTCCATCCGCCGTTTCCCCTTGACGTCTTCAGGTGTTGCTTGATTCCTGGGGTCCACGGCGCCGCTTTGTTTAGCCGATTCGGACGTTTGTACCTTGGTTTGGAGCGAATTCCTCTCCGTATCAACCATGTTGGTGGGGAAGGGGTGCTGGTCGATCTTCATCGGCTTGGCTGGTTTCGTTGGAACTTCAAATTTGAGTTTGCCTTGCTCGATGGCCGACTGTATCTGCTGCCGGAAGATTTTGCATTCATTTGTATCATGGGAGGTGGCATTATGCCACTTGCAATATTTCATCTTCTTCAGCTGTTCGGCAGACGGAATCATATGGTACGGCGAGAGCTTGATCTGTCCTTCCTGGAGGAGAAGGTCGAAGATTTTATCGGCCTTTGATGTGTCGAATCTGAACGTTTCCGGCTCCTTCTTTCCGAACGGACACGATATTGGTTTTGTCCCTTTAATCCATTCCGCAAGGCCGATCTCTGTGTCTTCTTCGGTTTCAACCTCTTCTAAGTATGCCACTTTCTTCTGGAAGCTCCTCCGTGAATCAAAAGGGCGTACTTCTTGACCAGACAGTCGGTGGACGATTTGGCTTAAGCTCTCAAACTCCTGCGAAGCGTATTTTTCTTTGATATGAGGTAGGAGACCCTGGAAGGCTATATCGGCCAATTGTGCATCGGTCAGGGCCAGGGAGTAGCATTTGTTCCTGATCTCCCTAAACCTCTGCACATATGAAGATATCGGCTCGTCGCTTCTCTGTCTGAGGCTGGTTAAATCGGACAGCTTCATCTCATGTATCCTGGCGTAAAATTATTTGTGAAACTGCCTTTCCAGATCAGCCCACGTAATTATCGAGTTGGGCGGTAATGTAGTGAACCACTGAAAGGCTGACCCAGACAGGGATGACGAGAAAAGGCGCACCCGTAGAGCATCCTGCGCCGCTGCTTCCCCGCATTGGATGATGAATCTGTTCACGTGTTCCACAGTTGAGGTGTCGTCCAGCCTCGAAAACTTAGTGAAATCGGGAACTTTGTACCGATGGGGAAACGACAGCGAGTCATATGTAGGCGGGTATGGTGTCTTGTATGTGTAGGTCTGCACCTTCGGTTTTAAACCGAATTGCTCTTGAATCACTTCTGCTATGCGCGCCGTCCAGTCTGGCTGTTGTTGGTGGACTATCGGCTGGGGAACCGGCACGTGCTGGTACACTGGCGGCGGGATGACTGGGTGATGAGTGAAAGCGTGCGGCGCCTGATGTGTCACAGCCGGCTGCGTAGTCGGGGTCAGCTATTTGAATGAGGTTGCGGCTTCGTCATATAGCACGAGCGGCGCAACGCCCTGAAGTACTTCCATTGTTTCTGCCCCCCTGCTCATCTCCGGCATGACAGGCTGATACTGTGGCATGGTTGGCCTAACGGCCGCTTGGAAACATGCCTGGAGTTGAGGACTTCCATGGCTGGCCAGTTGATCTTGGGCGGCCGTCACTGATGGTGCCCCCCAAGGCGCTGAATTCAAAGGGGGAAACTGCGCGGAGGACAACTGAATGGGACGCGGCTGGAGATATTGCGCGCTGTTAGACCCCAGAGGGATCGATGATGAGGAAGCACTAGGACCTCCAATTGGAATTTGGATCGGCTGAGAAGCCGAATAAGGTGCACTTGAATAACTCATGTTCAGGGCCGTAATTGGTGGAGCATATGCTGGCCCCTGGTACCCTTGGGGTACGCCGCTAGCCAAGGAGCTGATGACGGCATTGTATACCGTATTAGAAATCACCGGGGATTGATCAATGAAAGCTTGATAGACAGATTGTTGAACCATCTCAGACATCTTGTCCGAGTCCTCGGTGATTGTGATCTGGCGGGGAGTTGGAAACGGAGTCTTTTTGACAGTTTCTCCGCTCCTGGTACGACTGAAGGATTGCAGACATGTCTTCCGGTAGTATGCCGTCTGCTTCTCCAATTCTTCCCTCTGGTCGTCCCTGAGGTCTGCTTCTGTCACTTCGATGACGTTGTCTTCCGAGACTTCAGCAGCTTTTGACATAGTGGCGGTTGTATTGGTCCTACTGGGCGTGCCAAAAGTGTGTTGGCGCTAGAAATCGGCTGATCGAATTCCCAGCGTCGGACACACGACCCGGGAAAATCTGCTTAGCTCCTGTTCGGGTGATCGCCCTGGTGCGGTTCGCGCAGCGTGCCAGCCAATCTGACCTGTTGATTGGCAAGGAGAGAAACATGTCAAATCCCGGAGGTTGCGATCGGCTAAGGTTCCGATCTCGAGAAAGCTTATCAGCGAATCGGTCGATTTGCTGTAATAAGGAAATCGGCTACAATGTGGCCGATTGCCAAGCAACGTTGATAAAGAAAACCACTGAAGTAATCTAAACAACGTTACAGTAGCAACACTAGGAACAGATCTAATTGGCTATGCGTAAAATGAATAGACTAAACGACGAAGTATAAGAAAAGCCGAAATTGCCGATTCCTAGCTGCATAACTAGTGATAAAACCAGAACAACAGGTAAAACCTAGAATTCTAGTAAATATCGATAACTGGTGAATAAATCTAAATGAAACGACAGCGATGCGCCCGAAGTTAAAGCTTAGAAGTTATTCGATAAGCGGAACTTACAAGATCGGTCGGAGGTCAAGTTGATGCAGCCCCACCAACCTGTACGAACCCGTGAAAAAGGAAAAAAGTATTGGCGAAGTCGCCGGCTTGAAAGTAAGTACGAGGAAATAGTAGCTTGTTGTATTGAGTTGATGATGATTACAGATCTACAAGGGTGGCTATTTATAGCCTGTTACAAATGACTTCTTATCCGATTAGAACTCTATCTCTAATTTTAAACAGAAAACGAATATTTACAAGTAGGACTCGTACTAGGCCGATTATCACGCTCTTCATGGGCTGATTCCCTCTTCATCTTCATAATCCTCTTTAGGCCCACACCGGCCCAATCGCTCCAGCCTCCTAATCGGCCGATTTCTATTCACTTTATCGGCAAGGGACAGCCGATTAGGACCCACATGTCGGGGGCTCTGACTACTCCGACCCTGGGACCTAAAGTCGGGCGCAGCGGAGATCCTCCCTCGGAGGGTCGGGCGCATCCGATCCCAGGCCTCAGGGGTCGGGCGAGGCGGAACTCCAAAGGTCAATCGGCCGATCCATGACTGTAGCACCAATCGGCCGATTTCCAACCGCCACCCCTGTGTCTCGCCGCACCTTCTAATTTCTTCCTTCCCTGACGCCGATTTCACATGTGTCAAAATCTGGCGTCAACACATTGTCAACACCAAAGGAGACAAGTGGCTCAAAGAACTACCCAACGTACTATGGGGGTTACATACTCAATCGTGCAAGTCTACGGGGCAGTCGCCCTACTTTCTGGTCTATGGATCAGAAGCCATACTCCCTACCAAAATCATGTTGAAATCTCCCACAGTCGAACATTATGACAAAGGCGCGACAAAGAAAACAAGGCGTCTAGACATAAACAGCCTAGAGGAATCCCGCTGTGCAGCAATCGTCCAGTCAGCAAGATACCTTGAAGGGCTCTGCCGTTACCACGATCGGAATGTCAAAGAGCGTTCTTTTAGCATTGGCGACATGGTCCTTAAGCATATACAAGACACCAAGGGGCTGCACAAGCTCAATTCACCATGGGAGGAGCCTTACATCGTATCCAAGGTCACAGGCCCAGAATCATACAGGCTACAGCATCCCTCCGGCAAAGACGTCAAGAACTCGTGGAATATCGAGCATCTCTATCATTTCTACCCCTAGTCAGTAGACTACAGGGCATTGTAAAACAGGCCACTGGCCTAGAACTTCAATTTTTTTAGCATATTAATGCAATTATTTTTTGGCAGCAGTCGACTACATGTCCTCACCTCAAATAGCGGCTCGCAAAAGCGGGCCAGCTGCAACCATAAGCTATTCAGCTCTCTGGGCCACAGCACCCCAGTACGACTTGTAGTTACAAGTCTACTTGACTTATTCAACTAACCCAGCCGCTCGCAAAGGCGGGTCAGCGGCAAACTTTGAGCTAGTAGGCTCTCTGGGCTAGAACGCGCACCCTTGGCTTGTACTCACAAGTCTAAATGAGTTATTTCAACTCATCAAATGGTCAATGGCGCAAGAAGCCAACAAGTCAATAAGAAGAGTACACAAGGCTATTCATTTCGACTACTTATCTCATATATGCATTTTTTGTATTAACAAACCTTGCAAGATACATCAATGCTTCCGCCTCAAGAAGTCAAAAAGTCAAAGTACAACAAAAGTGCTCAACAACAACTACAAGCAACTGCCTATTGGCAGTTACAACAGAAGTCCCAGGCTTTTACAATATCAGGCCAAGCGTGTGTGGACAGCCTTAGGACTACTCTACACCTTGAAGCAAGAAGCCTCGAGGCGCAACGAAAAGAAACAAGGGCACGCACAAAAGTTGCACCCATGGAACCACACCACCATCCTCAACCAGATAGCTGGATCAAAACAGGGACGCTCGCCTTTCTCCGCCAGCGAGCTCCAGCGTCGATTCATCCAAAGAGCAAGGGAAAAGCCGAGGCACACGGTGCTTCCTCGTATGAGGATTCTTCTAGCATCACAGCCACTGGACTCAGCTCAAGTATTTGTGGAGGGAATGTGGAACCACAATACAAGGAATCTTCTAGCACCAGGGCGCTCACTGGAAGCTCAGCACCATCAAAGAGAAGAAGCCTAAGGACAACTACTGCTATAACCCGAGCCATGCCTTTCATAGAGGCAGATGGGGCTCTATTTATAGCTAGGAAGCAAAGCTATCATCCAAGAGTCGCCACCACACACCCGTGACTACACGGTGCAAAGCTTGCCCCACCGACTGGCACAAGTATAGTACCCACGTGCAGAGCCAACCGATCAGAGTAAACACTTGCATGTGATCCACCCTAGTTAGAAAATGACAAGGTACACATAGTACTCTCGTGCGTTCTCTCGGATACGCTTGCAATAATGTAGGCACAAAGGACAAAGGAAAAGTGTTCTCATGCATCCTCTCAAGTACGCTTGCAATAATGCAGAGAAAAAGGATGACTACTTCCACTACGAGGCTACGAGTGGTAAACTACTATAGACTACTCATCAGCTGAGCTCACAAGTAGCTCACAAAAACGACTCCTGCCCAATCTGCAAAAAACAATGCTCAAAGTACTACGGATCATCACGGCTGCACTAGTCAAAAACTACAATACAATATTTTAGTTCCTCCAAAAAAATCATTGTTCTAAGACACAAAGTTCAAGAGCAGTTACAACCAAAAGAAACCCAGAAGACTACTGAAGGTTGATAAACTTGGCTACTTCCTCGGCTATAGGGTCCAATTCTTCCAAGTATTGCTGATAAGTCTCGTCCGAGCAATCCGCAGCAACACCCTCTGCCACTGGAGATAGGTCAGCCTTGCGATAGAACGACTTGACGAATCCCAGCAACTGCTTGGACACCGACTTGGCCATGCCTTGGACTAGGCTATTAATCATCGCCAGCGCATCCCTGACCCTCTCCAACAGGGGACGAGGCTCTATTCCTTCCTCAAGGGGCTCCACCATGTTGTCCAGAGGTTGTGCCGCATCAGACCAACCCTGGAGAAGTTCTTGTTGCGCCTTGATAGTAGTCATGGCCCCAACTAGGCCGACATCACCGTCTCGGTGCATCTTAGATTACTTCTCCAGATCACGCTCTTCTTTCTCCAACCGGCCTTTGAGCTCTTCATGCTCCTCCATCAGCCTACAGCAGGCATTCTTCCAGTCATTGATTGTGTTCTTCAACATAGTCTCCTAGCTTTTCAACTTTGCAAAATAGCAATGGGTAGTCAGAGGACAGACCACATACAATAGACAACTCAAAGACTGTGTGCACGAGTACTCACCCTCAACTTTATGATGCAAGTACTTGTTGCACGCAACAATGCGGCTCTTTTCACCTTTAAACTCCCCCCGCTCCACCTGGAATGACGCAACGGTGCTATCATACTACTCCAGAACTAGGAAGTCCGCCGACGCTCCTCGCTCATTTCCTTCTCTAGAAGCTCAGCGCGATGCGTAGCCTCGCTTTGCTCCTGTAGAAGTTGGACATTTTGGTGAGACTTTTCAAACAAATCCGGAGTACAGAAAAATCAGAACTCTTAACGGAAAACTAGCCACTCAAATCAAGCAAGAAGAGTACAAGAGCTGAACTCACCTTAGTATATGCCACAATACGCTGGTTCATCTCCAAGATGGAGGATATCGCTTGCGCTTCCAACAAGGGGCTCTCAAAAGCCTCGATTTTCCTCCGCAGAGACGGATGTTCAGCCGCTAAATCAGTCTTTGCGCTGGGCACCAAGTCTAGTTCCCGACTAAATGACGGTCCTACCTCCGATGACATCCCTGACGTCGCCGCAACATATCCAAAGGTGCACGCGGCCTCAAGCTCGAGGGCTTCAGTACCAGCAGAATTGATAGGAACGGCATCCAAGATGTCTGACGCAGATGATTCTTCAACTGATGTGGCCTCAGGCAGCGGTCTAGGAGCAGTAGTCTGGGGGCTGTCGGTGCTACGTCCTGGAGAGAACCGATCACGTCCTGCAACAATGCGGCCGCCAAGGACGTAGCGTTTGCCCCCACCGCTGGCGCTAAGTTCTCCTCCATTAATTCGATGATAGGCGGCGGGGTTGGGTTCGTAGTTGAGCGACTTTCGTCATCAGCTGCTACAGGCCTGCCGCACCAAGGTCAACACTTGAAGATGATCTATACACAACAAAGCATAAAAACCAGAGAGCAACTACTCGATACAAATTCAGTACTCAAACATAGTTCCAGGGTAGTCACCTGGTCGACCGATGAGGCACCAAAGGAGCTTTCCCCACCAAGCGCATTGGCAAGGTACTAGGAATTGACATACTTGATGGGGCAGGTAGTGGAGCTTCAAGGTTGTAGCCAATTCCCGTAGGAATTACTTGGGCAGCGGCGGCCACGCGATTGCCACTTGTATTCGTGCGCTCTCCACCTCCAGAAATTTCGAACAGTGTAGCATCAAACACAGCCTCCGGCATCTTGACTGCTCCACTCATGTCCGTGTCTGTTGATCCGGCCACACAGCCAGTAGTCACTGCTGCCTCCACGGTCACGCGTGGAGTAGTTGTCTCCGGAGCCATGGTCACATTATCAGCGGTCGTATCCGCCGCAACAGTCCCGTCGTCAGCCGCTGTTTCTACAACTTCGCCGGCATTATTGGTAACCATCTCCGTAGCACCAACAACCTCATCAGCAGCTACCTCTACGGTCTCGACTACTTCACTAGTACCCTGAAAAAGAAAGAACTTAAAGATAAGTAGTACAAAATACATACAAGTACAAGAGTACTCGCACCTCAAGGCCTTACCCTTCTACAAAAGATATTACCAGTGGGGGTGCATCATGAATGCGAAGATCGCACCTAGCGCACCTCTTGGGCACAGCAGTTCGCTGCTTCTTTGGCGGCAGTGCCAAATCTGCGTCTAAGTCATCATTAGCAAGGCGTCTTGACGCAATAGAAGACGTCTTGTCTTGCTTTGGGGCGCGCGGCTGCAATACAAAGTCACCCTCATCGTCAGAATCAGAGCTATCAATGGGATCGGTCTCTTCATCCTCCCCCTCCTCCTCTTCCTCTTCTAAGGAATCCCTAGGCAATTGCAGTGAATGCACTAGCATTGCGTTCGTTGCGTCATCCGCACTGGGGGGAGGAGAAGGTGAATAATACACGAATGCATTTGCCTGCACAAGAATAAACAAGTCGGAAAACCACAGATCAAAACAAAACAAGCACTCGAAGCACAACAATGATGAATACTTACTTCATTCGGCTTGTTCTGGCTGTCGAACTATTCAACTGCTTCGGGTGCGCCCTCAAGTTCTTTGAACATCCGACGCAGTCGGGCCCTAACCTCTTCATCAAAGACATCATCAGGCGACATCCGTGAGGGATCATCGAGCCCAGAGTACTCATATGCAGGAGTCTGCCAAAACTGTAATGGCTGCAGCTGTCTTTTCAGAAAGCTGGCAGCTACGTCTACTCCTGTCAAACCCTGCTTCTTCAACACAGCAATCTTGGTCAACACATTGGGTACTTGAATACTTTCAGCAGTTGATGGTTCATCAAGCCACTGGCTGCTGTACTTTGGACGATGTCCAGTAATCTTGGGCAGAGATGGCTTGTGATCTTCAATATAAAACCACTTTTCCTTCCAACTGCCATGAGATTCCACTAGCTTATACTCCAATATATAGATCCGAGTACTGCTCACGAATCTGGAAGCTGGCACCTCCAATAACATGCATATTCTCCTGACTAGGTTGTGGCTTCAAGAGAAAAATCTTGCAGAAGACACTGAAATGGGGGCAGAATCCCCAAAAACGATTCGCACAAGTGAACAAAGATGGAGATATGCAAGATGTTGTTGGGATTGAGATGGATGAGTTGCAATGAGTAGTACTCCAAGTGGCCCCGGAAGAAGTCAAAAGTCGGAATAGCAAATCCGCGCTCCACAAACTGGGCAAATATTACCGTCTCATTAGGGTGCACTTCAAACATCCAAGCATTGCCATAAGAGGACCTCCAACCCACGACCGCCTACTCCTGTAGCAGCTTAGCGTCTACCAGCTCTTGGATTTCCACGTCTTTCATGGTGGATCGCTTCCAGGCCATCGCCTACTTGGGCGGTGTGGTCTGGTTTGTTTTTCCACATTTTGGCGGTGGTTGGTGGGGCTCTTTCCCCTTCCTGGAAGTTTCCCTCTTGGATTCACCTTTACAAGTCTCTCTCTTGGAACCCTCCTTGGACCCCTTCTTGGAAACCTCAAGCTTCTTCCCCATCCTGGTCTTCACGAGCCGCTTCACATGCATACGGTCGGGGGCTAAGTGAGGGGAGGCGGCGCGGGCAATTCACGAATGGTGTGCGGCGGCGCTTGAGGAAAAGTTACGGTTTTCTGAGGAAAAGGCTAACAGATGCAAATGACAGTGTAAGGGGAGGGGATAACTTTCCCCTATCCCTTATAACCGCGACGGAGTCTCCGCGGGTAATAAGTCGATGTTTTCGCTAATTAGCGGCAATTATAGCCTTATCCATGCAAGACAGATTTTTTCCAAACCGGCAGAAGCTGAAGGGTCACGGTAACAGATTAAAAGACCCTTATACCTCCCAGAACTAGTTGGGTAACGGCTCGGGGGCTACATATGCCCGTTGGATAAAAATTTCTTTTTCTTCAAAGATCAAGACAAAGATGGAACAAATGCAAATTGACCCTCAGCCTGATTCTTCGATTCAACCTAAGGCTCGAGGCTACTCCATATGGAGTGCGATTTTCATCGCACTTCCATATAAAGGTTTGAAGATAGACTTCTCAGAAACAACGTCAAATGAGGCTAGAGTACCTTCCATCCACATGACAGCACTCAAGTACTCGAGGACTTGGCTACGACCAAAGTACTCAAAGAGTACCAAAAACTAGTCGAGCAACGTCTGCAAAAGTACCCAAGGCTGTTACATTTGACAACAAAGTACTCAGGGGCTTGTCGGGCATATACCCACGGACCCACCAGAAGGTTTGTACGGATCCATACGAGGAGAAGTACATCGAGACATACTAGGATATGGAGACTACGATAAAGGGTGGCGTAGTTTACATGGACTACCAGGAGACTAGTCATAGACAAGGAAACTACTCTTCCAAGTTAGAGTAGAACTCTGTAGTCATATCCGACTAGTACTCTTGTAAAACAACTACCCTGTAACCCTGCTCCCCCGGTATATAAGGGCGGGTAGGGACCCCCTCAAAACAAGTTCAATCCAATACAAGCAAACAACATACAGGACGTAGGGTATTACGCGATCTAGCGGCCCAAACCGGTCGAAATTGCATGCCTACGTACACCATCGAGCTTCTAATTTCGACGACACCCACCAACCAAAACTCTACCTCAGGTACTCCCTTGGTAGGTTGCCGAGTTTAAACACTGACACTAGGTATGAGATTAGTACTTTCGAACACGTGACCGCAGTCACCATCACGGTTCGACCTTAGCACATTTATCACTAGACAGACGGGGCAATCCACCAATTCCGACCAATTGCCCGACCCCGCCTGTCATCCTTATGGTTGCAGTATAAGTAAGCAAGCAACTCCTATACCTCGCGAGTCACAAGAAATCACTCGACTTTTACCAAGTCCCTATTTAGCATTGCAACTACTCGGCCTATCATACTAGTGTTCAAGCATAGGTACCTGAGATCATGCAACTAAGTTTTCAATCAACTCCTATGAACTTAAATGCACAAACATAAGTAGCAAAGACGTTGCAAAAACTTTAATTCAGGATTATGCTCTGGGGCTTGCCTTCCTGATTTAGGTTAGTGGGAAGCTCATTGGAAGCCTGACTAGGGTCTTGCTCAGCCTCGACTTGATGTAGCTCTGCAGGTGCCTCCTCGGTTGTTTGAAGCAGCTCGTAAGTTCCGTCTGCAAGATTCGCTTCTACACGAGATGCATATTCAAGATTTCAAGATTTCGTAGGCAGGATGCATTTCATATGATATTGCAAAAGTATAAAACTCACAACGACCACATTCACCTAGATAAGGTTTCTAGACTTGTTTTCCTTGTGAAATAAAGTGCTTTCGCATTTTAAACCCCGAGTTTGATTTGATGGTAATTGTGTACACATATAAGGTTTTAACATCTTAGACTTCACAAAGAAAGGTGGCGGTCATTTTGGGGTTTCTCAACATTCATTTGGAAAGTTATCCCGTTTTTGAATTTTTAAACAACTTAATGTAACATTTACCATATTTTAAGTGTATTAACTCACATGCATTTAATTAAGCAAGTTAAAACATCTAGCAACTAGAAGCTAGTATTTTTCCTACATAAACAGAGGCATCAAGAACCTAACAAAAGTGATCTTGCATTTTTATCTATTTCCTTCCATTTATAGAGCAAATAACAAGATCACACCTAGCATTCAGGCATTTAACTCAACTTAGTGAGTTTCACAACTAAACTAGTGTTGCAAAAGTTCTATTCAGAACAAGCATGCCAAAAGTAAATTAACCGAGATGGATTCATATTTTTCTCATTTTTCCATGATTTATAAAGCATTTATTGGCTTAAACACAAAAATAAAATCCTAATGGAAATACACAATAGTAACATGTCCAAAACCATTTTTTTGTAAAAGTACTCATCACCAGGAGTCTAACAAAGTTGGATTTGTATTTTTAACATTTTTCTACATTTTCCTATGCATTTTCAAAGTTTCAGACTTTTTAAATCAAAAGTAAAACAGAAAAGATAAAACGTTTGGCTCAGGCCCCTGGAAAGATTTGGGGACTTGCAATGTAGTCCCTGGGCTTAGCCGGCGGCGCTCCGGTGAAATTCCAGCGGGCTCCGGCGAGGAAAGGGTCGGGAAAGGGCAGGGATGTGACGAGGAGCTCACCATGAGGGGTTGCGCTGAAAGGAGCTTGGGCGGAGGGGGCTTGATGGCAGCGGTCCACGGCAAGGCGGCTACGGCGGTGGGAAGGCGTCTGGTTCGGCACCGGCGGTGGCACTGGTGATCGAGAAGTGGCTCAAGAGGCTGCAGGGACTCGCATGTGGTGCACCAGAAGGGCCAGGGGGCGGTGGCGATGGCGATGGTGATGGCCGGAGGACAGAGCTCAGCGGTGAGGTGCTCGGCGGTGCTTGCGGGGTCACTGGTAGAGAAGGAAGAAAAGCTCGGTGAAGCACCGACGAAGCCTGGGGTCCCTTTTATAGCGGCTAGGGTGTGAAAGGGAAGCCGTGGGTGCCTGGAGGGGCTCGAGCTTCGGTTCGGGGAGACCGGTGTGGCCAGGCAACGACGTAGAGCGGCGGCGGCGATGGTTGGCCGTGGCAGGGGCGCGCGCGTGGGCGGGCTGCAGCTACTGGTCGGAAAGGATCATGGCGGGATTCTCCTCCTTTGCCTCATGCGTGGAGTGGTGAAGCAAGTTGTCTTTTCACCAGCGAGGACTGGCCAAGCTGTGGAGCCGGTGAAGCGTGGCAACGTGGCGGCCATGGCGGCGAGCTGCGGGCAGAGCCGCGCGTGGGCGCTCGACGCCAACTAGCTGGGGCAAATGCGCTGCAGGGGAGGGGGATAGCGCGCGCTGGTGGTTGGGCGAGCGCTCGGGCCATCTGGTCTTGTCGCCGGCAATGATAGGCGGCGGCGCTGCATGAACGCCAAGGCACTGCGTGGCGTGGCGCGACGCGGGCCGCACGGTGACCGCGCGCCGGCGAGCATGTGCGCTGCAGTGGCGTGCAAGGGCAGGGTGTTTGAGCCGAGTTTGCGCAAGATTTTGAAATCAAACTTGAAATTTTTCAAATATAAAACTTGTTCAAACTTTAGGCTACAAACTCTACAAAAGCTTCAGGTTCAAAACTTGGCTAGATTTGGAGATAAACATGTGCAAACATTGGAGGAACGCCAGTTTAGAAAGGTAGTTTGAAAAAGAACTAAGTTTGAATTTCAACTGATCTTTGACCAAATTATTTGAACACCTTCCACTCCAAATCAATGAAAGGTCAAATAACAAAAGTTGTTTGGTTTGAAAAGTTACAACTTTTATATTGGCAAAAAGCTGAGTTGTTATATAAAATTTGAATTTAACTACCCAAAAAAAATTACTTTTTGAGGCATTTTTGGACAATTAGAGAATTTGAAATGTTTCCAAAAGTTGGGATTTGGAATTTTGAATGTTTTTCTACCTTTCAAACCTAATTTGCTGGTTTTACACACTTAGTTTCTTATTTGACTTAGTTTGACTTTGTTTTGCCCCTTTTGTGAGATTTCAAGTGTTAAGTGCCTTTGAATTTCAAACATGGCAAGGTCTTAGAGCTTATGTGTGGTTTTAGCTCTTAATTACTCTAATTAGCCTTTTGAAAGTCTCACTAAAACTAGGGATGTTACACAACTGAATCAAGATTCCTATCTCTAAAATCTGCTGGCATGGTGAAGACTTGTAGAACAAGACCGAGACAAAATAGTGTCGATGCTAGCTTCCATTTTCAAGAGCAACTGAGTCAAGACAGAATGAGGATGATATATTCATTCAATTGTAGATATACACATGAAACCATAAACATGAGAACAAAAATATTCATTACTTCACCAAGCAAACAGGAAAAAGGTCAAACACTGCAGTTCTACGTTGTTAAGCAACAAGAATTCAAGATCGAAGTCCAACATGTGATTCATGTGTTGGCCATGCCCATTGCAAGTTGCAAGTTAACGTGGTCAGAGGAAACAAATAAAACCTGGTTAGAGGAAACACACAACATGGTATAGCATACTACAAAAGTTAACTTACAGTGGATAGAACTGAGAGGCATTGAAAGAAAAGACAGAAGCATTAAAATAAGCAAACAGTTAGCACACTATACTATGAAGCAATTATAAGAAACTTTAACAGGAAAGCATAACAGAAAAAGGGAGATATCTCCAACTCCTAACTATTCATAACGTCACTGCATTTTCTTTAACTCTCCAATCAGAAGTTCAGAACATATGATATGTGTTGATCATTTGACGGACAAGGCCACAATAGCAGGTCATTTAACTACAATTCAAAAAAGGGAAGAAATACTCGCAGGAAGTTCTTACTAGTACCTTATACTGGAGACAACTGTTTGCTTTTCACTGCACAGTTGCAATGATCTCCAATGATTCTATGTTTGAGTCTTTAGAGAAAATGTCACACAACTAAAAAAATGAATAAACAATTTGCAGGTTTAATCATCAAAGAAAACTGTATGCTAAGGCTACATGAATATATGGGCACCTTTAAAAAGAACTGTATCTTCTATGGAAGGTATAATACCAAGAACTATATCTTCTAATGTTCTACTGCATAAATTTTGATGCGCACTGCAAAAGAACCAGAATTCTACTCTGGACTTCCAAGAACCAAACATTTTTCTCAGATTAACAACGAGAATGCCACTGGAACCAGCAGATCTAGTACAGGTGGGTAGTTTATGATTTTTACCTTGATCCCGTACCTTTGCAGCGCCAGGCAAATCCAAATCCTTCGCAGCAGCTCTGGTCCTTGCTCCTTGGCTGCGATGCAAGCAGAGATCTGGTCCAAGCTCCTTGCTCCTTGCTCCTTGACAGAAACCAAACGAAACGGCAGGAACTAATAAGCCTACTAACATGAGAGAACTTCTGCCAATTCAATCATATTGTGTTTTTACCTGATCAAGTGATGAGATGGAAAACCACACTTGCTAACTTTGAACTGGTAGTGGTAGAATCCAAAGTCACACACCACAATCTCTTAATATCTCTGGTTCATGCTGCCATCTCAGTGTTTATTTTACAGCAAAAAGGCTGATACTTAAATTTCCATGTCACAACACGAAATTTACATTTTCAGGCCTCTCTACTGCTATCACAAAAATACCACATGATGACAAATTATTGACCTAAAATGAAGTCAGTTGCTTAATGGCTGATGCAAGTACCACAGCATTTTCCTAAAATTGCAGATAAAGAAGACACCATGCTAGATTGTCTCATCTGTTACGTAATTGCTAAATATTACCCCAACAGTAATTGGATGGTTACTCCAAGACTAACCATTTAACAGGCCTGTTGGGGACCGCCCCACAACACACCCTGAACGGCGCTAGCGGGGACCTTTTCCTCTGGACCGATTCTAACCTCATCACTTTCCCCCTCCTTACGAAGTTAACAAATGACCGAAGTTAGCTATCACGAAGGTGTCCACTTTGTTGTTTTGCAGGAAAGGACTCGCGAAGTTAAACCTCCCGCGGAGCTTCCAGCGTTTCGGCTTCGTGAAGACACCATGACCCGAAGTCGAAGTCAACTGGCTTCGACCAAAGAAGGTGGAAAGTCTACTGAAGGCTACTCGGTCTCAACGAAGCTTACAAATGAAGAAGAAGACAGTCAAGGTGGCCCCGGAACCGCTTTATAGCAGTACGGCTCTGTAATAGGAGTCTAGTATGAGGTTGGATATGTAATTTTATCGTGACAGCGACGTCTTGGATGAGAACCAAGTTACTGTCTTGTACGGAATATTCTTAGGATGTAGTGGTTGAGTATGGGTATAACGGTGATGCGGAAATGTAACTTTATGACTCTATAAAGGGAGGCGAACCGTCCCCCCTAAGAACACACGAATCATTGATAGGACAGCCACTGTAACGTTTGTTTGAACTACCGTTATCTTCGTTCGTCATAATATTCTTACTGTTGTTTGGGGGTACCCTAACATTTGGCGCCCACCGTGGTTTAACTCGTTAAACAGCCCACGATGCCACCACAACGCAAAAAGAGACCCGCAGCTCAGAGGGAAGACAACACAGAAGAAGCCAACCAGCTCACGGCCCCCGAAGCTACACATCAAGTCCTCCTCAACAAGGCGGAGCGTCTTGCAAGAGTCGAGCAAGCCCTGAGGGCCAAGGCAATGAGCAACCAGCCCGCAAACGAAGTCAACCACCAAAGCCACCAACCTGTGGCAAACGAAGCTGCCAACTGCATTGATGCCCACCAGCCCACAACACCCGAAGCTACTGGCCCATCCAGCCTGGACAATGAACTAGATTCAGTTCTCCGAGAGATAGAAGAGGTCAAAAGAAAAAAGGAACAGTTGGCATGGCAAGTGCAACACCAGAGAGAGGTTGCGGCCAGGCTACCAAAGTTGAACGAAGCTAGGCGGCAACTAGAAGCACTACAGAAAGAAGTCGTAGAGCTCGAAAGCCCGCTCAAGAATGCAAACCAGGCCGCAACTTATTTTTATCAAAGTCCCACTGTCGATCAAGCACAGCTGCAACCCAGCCTCAACTTCGGCCAAGGCACCCAGCACCACTCACCGGGGGTGTCCCTTGTGGTCGACACAACTTCACCACTCTCAATAGGGCTACAAACTACACCATGGCCAACAACTTACAAACCAACCACCTTGCCCAAATTCAACGGGCGCACCGACCCATAGCAATTCTTAATGAGTTACAAAGCCGCAATAGCTTCGGCCGGAGGGGATGACGTCGTCCTCACCAAATCCTTCATAATTGCCTGCGAGGGCGTGGCACTTAATTGGTATTCGCTGCTCCCTCCACACACGGTGATCAGCTGGCACGATCTCAAGACGAAGGTCACTCAAAATTTCCAGGGTTTCCACCACCCCCACACGGCCCAGGCAGACCTCTTTCAGTGCAAGCAAAAGGACAAGGAACCACTTGCAGAATATGTAAGAAGATACGTTCAACTTCGTTGTCAAGCACCGCACATTGAGGAATCTGTAGCAATATCCGCTTGTATCGCGGGCCTAACCCCTAGCCCAACAGCGTCAAAACTATCAAGGAAGGAGCCTAAAACCATGACTGCCCTCTTCAGCAAACTTGATGAATACATCAGGGCCGACGAGGACCACCACAGAAGAGTGGCGGAACGCAACAAAGAAAGACAAACAAACCAAAACCGAAGCTGGCAACATTTGCCTTACAACAAGCCCCAAAACCCAAACCAAAACCAAAACCGTATCATGAACATCGAGGGAAGCCAAAACCAAAGCCAGAGCCAAAATTAAAACAACAGCACCCAAAGAGGGGGCCACTCTGCCAGAGGACGAGGTCGAGGCAGACAACCAAAGTCATTTTACTGTGTCAACCACGGCCATCAGAATCACCACAACACAGAGTGGTGCCCCAAAAAGAAGGAAGAAGAGAGAAAAGCTGCGGAAGAAGCTACGAAGGCAGCCGTGCAGACGCCCAAAACAATCCACCACACAACTTTTTACCCACACCCAACCTTCTACCACAATCAGCCTAGCTTCGCCAACTTCCCGCAACCGATGAATTGGCCTCTTCCCCCACACATACAGCCCTACCACCAAGCAATTCCACACCACCCCAATCCCAACCCGCCTCAGAAGCCCCAAGAAACTCTACCTCCACCCCCAAGCATGCCAGCCATAATGCCCAAGCCAGAACCCAACACGCAAAACAACAACCAAAATTCCTTGCCCACCTTCGGGATGATAATGCCAATCACCGGGGGCTCCTCACTAGAGTTTGAAAGCAAGAGGCAGAGACGGAACTACTTCAGAGAGGTCAACATGATCATTCCCGACGGACCTCCAGCAAAGCCAGAATGGGGCGCACATGCCCATAACCTTCACCGGCGAAGATTTCAACCTCAAGACAACCTCGCATAACAATGCGATGGTCATCAAAGAACTGATAGCAGGCTGGACAGTGGGGAAAGTCCTGGTAGACACAGGCAGCTCCGCGGACATTCTCTTCGCAAATGCATTCAAAGAAATGAACATTGACATGAACACGCTCGACCCAGCTGATGTCCCGCTCCTCGGCTTCGGCGGAAAGCCAGTGAAGGCCTTGGGAAAAATCGCCCTCCCAGTTTCGTTCGGGGACCGTGATAATGCGAGGACAGAACACATCACCTTCGACGTAGTGGAAATGCATTATCCCTACAACGCAATACTCGGCCGTGGCTTCATCACCAAAATGGACGCAACAATCAGGCAGTTGTACCTATGCATGAAAATACCCGCCCTCAAAGGGGTCATAACGGTGTACGGTGATCAGCAAATGGCAAGGAACATAGAAAAAGGGGTAGCCCCGGGCCAAAAGAATGTCCACCATCTAGCCTCGTCAAACGAAGCTGAAAACCTAGCAAAGCAAAAGGCCCACGACGAGCCTAAGAGAGATAAAGAGAAGGTAAAAATCAGTGCGGACGGTGAAACAAAGCGGGTACTCCTAGACGGGTACATCGCAGACAGATTCGTAACAATTGGGGCGAATCTCAACCCAGATGAAGAACGTGACCTCGTCGAATGGCTCAACAAGAACAAAGACATCTTCGCTTGGTCTGCAAGTGATCTAAAGGGAGTGGATAGGGAAATCATTGAGCACAGCCTTGACATCAAATAAGGAGCTAGGCCAAAGAAACAGAAGCTAAGAAAAATGTCCGACGAGAAGGTCCAAGCAGTAAAGGCCAAAGTTGACAGGCTACTCGAAGCCAACGTAATCAGGCCAATCCAGTACCCTGACTGGCTAGCCAACACAGTACCAGTTAAAAACAAAAATGGCAAATGGAGAATGTGCATAGACTTCACAGACCTCAACAAAGCCTGCCCAAAAGATGACTACCCTCTCGAAAGAATTGACAAGGTGGTAGATGACGCTGCAAACAATGAAATGCTCTCGCTACTTAACCTCTTCTCAGGGTACCACCAGATCAGAATCAAAAAAGAAGATGAAAGCAAAACAAGTTTCGTGACACCCTTCGGAACATTCTGCTTCGTCCGTATGCCAGAGGGGCTAAAAAACGCTGGCCAAACATTCTCAAGAATGACAGCAACAATCCTGGACAACCAGCTTCGGCGCAATATTTTGGCCTATGTAGACGACATCATCGTAAAGAGCGCTAAACGAAGCAACCATATCATGGACCTCACAGAAACATTCACTAACATGAGGTCAGCCAATTTGAAGCTAAATCCAGACAAATGCGTATTCGGAGTCCAAAGGGGAAAAATCTTAGGCTGCTTGGTAACCACGAAGGGCATCGAGGCCAACCCAGACAAAATCACAGCACTAGCCAACATGTCAGAGCCAACATCACTCAAGTAGGTACAACGGCTCACTGGCAGAATCGCAGCCCTAAACCGTTTTATTCCGAGAGCAGCAGAGCGAAGCCTCCCCTTCTTCAAAATGCTCCGAAGCTCCAAAATATTTGAATGGGGACACGAACAAAGCAGAGCATTCCAAGACCTCAAGGCGTACCTGCATTCCATGACGAAGCTATGCCCACCAGAGCCCAAGTCACCACTGTTGCTTTACGTATCAGCCTCAGCAACAGCTGTCAGTGCTGCGTTGATCCAAGAGAAAGAAATCGAAGGCAAAATTAAGCAGATACCAGTTTACTTCGCATCAGAGGCATTGAGCAGTTCAAAGATGCGTTACTCTGAGTTAGAAAAATCGCATATGCGGTTGTCATGGCAGCACAAAAGCTACGACATTACTTTGAGGGGCACAAAATAGTCGTGGTAACCAGCCAACCTCTCCATGATCTCTTCTCAAACAGAGAAGCTTCTAGCCGCATCGCCAAATGGGCATCTGAGCTCTCGGAGTTCATCGTCGATTTCGAAAGGCGCACGGCTATAAAATCCCAAGTCTTGGCTGACTTCATCACTGACTGGACCTCGCCTAAGCAAGAACCAAAGCAGCTAGAAACGCCATGGGTCGTCCACTGTGACGGAGCTTGGTGCCGTAGAGGAGCAGGTGTCGCAGCAGTGATCACCTCGCCAATAGGCGTTAGAATCAAGTACGCAGCGAGGCTAGATTTCCCACCAACTGCGAAGTCAACCAACAACACCACAGAGTACGAAGGATTTCTCCTGGCCTTAAGAAAAATGAAAGCCATAGGGCAGCAAACATTCGTCATCAGAACAGATTCGAAGGTAATCCGTGATCACATCGAGAAGGATAGCGAAGCCAAAGAGCCAGAGCTTGTCAAATACCTCCAGGCAGTCCGAGCCATGGAAAAACATTTTAAAGGGTTTGATGTCACAAACATACCAAGAGCACAAAATGACGAAGCTGACAAACTCGCAAAGGCGGCAGCAGAAGGCAAGCCAATTCCGCCAGATACATTTTACGAAGTCATAACTTCGCCGTCAATCAAACAAGAAGACCCGGCCACCATCAACGCCATCCAGCGTTACGATTGGCGCACAAGCATAATGGCCTTCCTCAGAGGCCATTTTGAACCTCAGAACGAAGCTAAATGCGCACGTCTAAAGCAAAGAGCAAGGGGCTACGCAATCATTGAGGGCCAGCTATACAAAACAGGCATCTCAACACCATGGCTTCGGTGCGTCGACTACGAAACAGGCAGTGAACTGCTCAAAGAAATACACGACGATTTCTGTGGAGCTCACATTGGCTCAAGAGCCCTGGTAGGAAAAGCAATCCGTCAAGGGTTCTATTAGCCATCAGTCCACACGGACGCACACCTGCTTGTACGAAGCTGCGAAGCATGCCAAAAAATGGCAAGGCAAACACATACACCTTCACTTCCCATCGAACTAATACCCCCCTCGTGGCCTCTCCAGAGATGGGGGATGGATCTAGTTGGCCTACTTCCAGAAGCACAAGGAAACTGCAGGTTCGCAGCGCTGGCAATAGACTACTTCACCAAATGGGCCGAAGCCAAGCCACTCGCCGTCATCACGTCAGCTTCGGTGCAAAAGTTTTTCTGGCAAAACATTGTCTGTCGGTTTAGAGTCCCAAGGGAGCTAACCGTCGATAATGGCAAGCAGTTTGATTGCATTTCATTCATGAACTTTTGCGCAAGCTTAGGCACGAAGATAAAATTCTCGTCCGTATACCACCCGCAGTCAAACGGAGCTGTAGAAAGAGCCAACGGCACGATATTTACAGCAGTCAAGAAATGTCTCTTCGATCAGAAAAAGGGCAAATGGGTCGACGAGCTCCCAAGAGTCATATGGTCCCATAACACAACACAATCCAGAGCAACAGCCTTTACCCCATTCAAGCTCTTATTCGGGGCCGAGGCTGTAACGCCTGAAGAAATAAAAAACAAAAGCCTAAGAGTCCTCAAGCATGGTGACGTTGATGAAATCGCACGAATAGAAAAAGATATGATGGAGCTTGACATCAACGAAGCCATTGAGAACCTAGACAAATACCAAGAAGAAACCCGAAGATGGAAGAATCAACACATCCGAGAAAGACAGATCAATGTCGGTGACCTCGTCATCAAAAGGAAGAAGAACTCGGAAAACCCAGGCAAACTGCAAGAGGCCTGGGAAGGCCCCTACATTGTCGCAAAGACTGGCAGACCCGGCTCCTTCCATCTCACGGACCAACAACAAGTTGCGTAACCTCACGCTAGTGCGCGGAGGAGATTTTCGATTGAGAACCAACAACAAGTTGCGTAACCTCGCGCTAGTGCGCGGAGGAGTTTTTTGATTGAGAAGCAACAACAAGTTGCGTAACCTTGCGCTAGTGCGCGGAGGAGTTTTTTTTTATTAAGAAGCAACAACAAGTTGTGTAACCTCGCGCTAGTACGCAGAGGATCTTTTCATGTAAGAAAGCAACAACAAGTTGCGTGACCTCGCGCCAGTGCACAAAGGAGTCTCTCATTTGAAAAACCAACAACAAGTTACGCGACCTCGCGCCAGTCCGCGGAGGAGTTTTTTCGTTTGGGACACAAACAACAGACTGTCACAAGCAAGTTTCTCGCATGCAGCCTTGGCAAGGCTTCAACAACGTTTTTTCGAAAAAACGCGGAAAGTCTCTGCGACCTCGCAAGAGAAGAGCCCGCAAGCTCAAGTTATCTAACCTCTCTCTCGCAATATCGCAAAAGGGGGGTGACGTTTTTCGAAAACACCTTCAAGCATACCCGCTTCCAAAAATAAGTCACCACACCAACCTCACACGAAGTCACCACACCCAGCAACGCATACAATTATGGTTGAAGCGAGCGCAAGTCGCTGTATCAACCAGCTCTCGCAACAACTAAGTCAGCAGGTTGCCCCGCACGGCAACCCAGCTTCAACTTATCTAAACCGGCGGTTGGCCCACGAATAAACGTAGTTAAACTATAGCATTTTAACCAAGATACACATGCACACAAATATTTCATAAGGCGTAACTTCATACACAATTAAAAGTATCTGACCTCGTCATCTTTACATAAAAACAAAAGACAAAAAAATAAGTCCATAAGTTAAAAGATCTACTCCGCAGCATCCCCCTCTTCATTAGTAACGCTAGGCTGTGAACGAAGCTGAGCTAATCGCTCGCAAGCCAGCTTCTTCACGTACTCCTACCCAGAGGATGACCACATACGCTTGAACAAATTCTTCTTTGCATTCTCCACAACAGAAGACTTCAGAGCGCATCCAATATCTTGGGCAGCCGGCGCAACATAATTGTGTTCGGAAATATTCTTTATATGCTCACATCCTTGTTGCTCCAGCAAGTGAAGGGCGCTCTCTAGGCAAAACACCGCGGAGTAGTCATTCAGGCCCTCAAGAACCTCGGGAAGGCTGTTAACCTCATCCAGCAGCCACTCGAACATGCACTCGCATCCTTCGTTCAGTAGGCAATCATCGGGCTCAGTGCCAAACACACCAAGGGAGTTTTTATAAGCTTCGTGAACCTTTTCAAACCTCTCCCTTAGCGTAGCCTCTATCTGGCTCAGAAGTTTTGCCCTCATTCCTAGCTTGGGCTCCATCTGGCCAATCTTAGCTTTCAAGCCCGATATAACCTCACTATCCCGTTTGGCACTGTCGCGCAAATCTTCGATAGTCTTGTCTTTCTCTTTAATCAGCATTTCAAGATCTACCACTTCTGCTGACAAGCGCTCAAGCTCCTCGCCCCTGGCCTCGTAATTTTCGCCAAGTCTGCGAGAGTCCTCCTTCAACTCCGCATTCTCGACTTTGACCTTCTTCACCTCCAGGGACATAGCTGCAATAGTCGCTTCAAGTGAAGCCACTTTCTTTGCAAGTTCTGCAGCTGACTTCTCGCTTTTGACAAGCCTATCCCTCGTAACCATGGACGAGTAAGACATCTGCAAAGCCCAAACACAAAACATCAGACCAAGTCGCAGCAGACACAGTAAAACTAATAAACCTCGCACGCACCAACAAATCGACTAGTAGTCATACCTTCTTTACGAGGTTAGCCTCCAAGCTCAAAAGTTCCTCCGAGCTCATCGACCTTACAGGTTGCTGAAAATCTGTGGGTCAAGCATACAATTATAAGTACACCACAATAGCAATGAAGTCCACAAACAATGATCACTCACAAGAAGCCATTACCTTCGTACCCCCGCGCCTCGACGGCGACCGGAACAATCTCTTTACCCGAAGCCGTCGCACTTGTTCTCTCCATCCTCCTTGAACCTCCGGTATCTGCACAGCGCTCGAAATCCTCACGACCCTTCCCCCAGTCCAAAATTAGGTTATGTGGATTATAGACCCCTACCTTCGGCGCACGTTGCTAGAACCTCCGTGCGCCCACTCAAGCCCAGGCCTTCATTAAGACCTTGCAGACCAGCCGGCAATCTCTCACCTACATCATAACATTTAACTTTCAACCTTACATGATCCTCACAGCTAACCTCACCAACCTCCCCCATAGTAGCCTCCAAATCCTTCAAAAATGACGCTGAAGCCCGCCCGCAATCAAAAAACCGAAGCTTCGGCAAAATCACCTCTACATGCTTACCGGATCTAACAGCCTCGACACTAGCACCTTTAGGATCAGATGAAAATGCGTCCACAAGCTTCGCCTTCTCAACAGCTACCCTCTCCTCACGTTTCTCGTTTGCAGCCAAAATAGACTGCACGCCCAGAGCCCTTGCGCCTGAGGAAGAAGGTGCAACCTTGTTGCTGGTCCCAGAAGGCACTTCGACCTTAGCACCCGGCACAATAACACGTGCAAAGCGAGGTTTGTTACCCCCCTTTTTAGTCCGAATGGTAGGGCCCGCGGACGAAGGCGCATCCATAGGAGGACGCACAGAAACAGGCACAACATACGACGACCTACTCAAGTCAACAGACGAAGCTCCAACAATAGTATCTTTCCGCTTCTGCGCCTCCAAGCTAAGGGTTTTTTGCTTCGCCTTGGCGGCTGCCTATGACTCAACAGCAGGTTTTGTCGTGCGAGCAGAATCGAATTTCACCTTCTTCCTCTGCTCAGCAACGACACCTCGACGGCACCTCTTGCCCATAACCTCGGGACAAGGTGGCACTGCGATGTCAAGCAAATCAAAAACCCGGTTGACACGCCACCCATGTCTCATAACAGCCTTGAAAGAGCGCCTTTCGGGCGGGGTCACCGGACCCAAAATCTCATAAGCCATATCTTCCACTGACTGTATGTAGAAGTCCAAGTCGCCAACTTCATCCTTGTTAAGCTCAAAACAAGGGAACGGCACAGTCTTCTCACTCCAAGATACTTTCTTCTCAACGAGCTCAAGGGGTTTAGCAAAATCAGCAGACAAAGGCCACACTCGGGCAGCGACGTACTCCTCCACAAGATCACGCCCAGATATCAAGGGCCCAGCAACCCTATAGGCAGCTTCGCACTTCGTCACAAGGGCTGTCTGGATGAACGAAGGGGTTGTCAGCACGTCCATCGGCCCAAACTGTGCATAGAATGGAAAGCCAGTGCCAAGACCGGCCATTTCAATCTTTACATAAAACCAATGCGTCAGCCACGCATCGTCCCACTTGTTCCTCTGCGTGAAGGTAAGCTCTACCCTCGGTAGATTCCTCTTATCATTCTTCCAACGAGGCACGAAGGTGCAACATCCAAAATGATTTTCGCAAACCCCCTCATCAGAATAAGTTCTTTTCTTCTGAATGTGAAGCTCATGTAACCTCGCGAACCCCTCCAATTAACACTTCCACCAAACGTGCGCTGCACCCAATAGAACTTAAACAAGTTCACAATGGCATTGGGGGTCAACTAATGCAGCCTAAAACGGTAGCGATCCAATATAACCGGAAGCTACCTATCGCATGGAAAATGAAGTCCCGTAGTAAACAGATCCCTAAAGACAATCGCCTCGCCGACCTCAGGCGTCGGAACTGCCTCGCTCCCGGGGGCTCTGCCCATCCCCTTAGGGAAAAAGTGGCTCTCCTCAAAAAATGTAATGTCTTGCGAGGTCACCTGGGAGCGTCCAAAATAAAGAGTAGGGACGCACGGAACCTTCCCCCCGACGGATGCCTCGGGCCTCACTTCAACCTCGGCATCCTCCTCCCCAACCTCTTCCTCGTCGAGGATACGGCATGAACCTCGGTTCCCCCTGTACCTTTCGAGGTTTGCCCCTGTCCACCTTCGCCTTCACCACCGTCAGAGGACCAATCTGGCGAACTACTCCCCGAAGATCCCTCTTCTGCCGAAACCAGTCCATCCTTCGTATAGATCCGTTTCTTTGACCTTTTCCCCTTAGACTCACCACTGCTCGCAGACACTAACTGCGAGGCAAGGCTACCTCCACCACCAGGGGCAACCTGAAGAGCCAACTCCTCCGAAGACATTGCCTACAGCTCTGCCTGATGCTAACTGCCGCGAAAATGAAGTCAACACCCCACCAAGAAAACGGAGCCAACAAAACAAAACGAAGACACGCAACGAAGGCAAAAGTGGCGAAAAGCGCAGCTCGAAAACGACAGCGTAAAAAATGGCCCGCCCCCCGGCAAACCTTATATAGGCACGGTAAAAACCGCCTCGAAACATGAACTGCCACATAGAAAATGTCCTTGATACCCTCACATAACGGTAAAATGCCTCAGCCCACGCCGCCCTTCAGGGTGACGTTTTGGGGGCGTTTTTGGACTTTTCGCGGGATCAGTCGACGGCGCCTCGGACCACGCCCACGAAGGGGCTACTGTTGGGGACCGCCCCACAACACACCCTGAACGGCGCTAGCGGGGACCTTTTCCTCTGGACCGATTCTAACCTCATCACTTTCCCCCTCCTTACGAAGTTAACAAATGACCGAAGTTAGCTATCAAGAAGGTGTCGACTTTGTTGTTTTGCAGGAAAGGACTCACGAAGTTAAACCCCCCATGGAGCTCCCAGCGTTTCGGCTTCATGAAGACTCCATGACCCGAAGTCGAAGTCAACTAGCTTCGACCAAAGAAGGTGGGAAGTCTACTGAAGGCTGCTCGGTCTCAACGAAGCTTACAAATGAAGAAGAAGACAGTCAAGGTGGCCCCGGAACCGCTTTATAGCAGGACGGCTCTGTAATAGGAGTCTAGTATGAGGTTGGATATGTAATTTTATCGTGACAGCGACGTCTTGGATGAGAACCAAGTTACTGTCTTGTACGAAATATTCTTAGGATGTAGTGGTTGAGTATGGGTATAACGGGGATGCGGAAATGTAACTTTATGACTCTATAAAGGGAGGCGAACCGTCCCCCCTAAGAACACATGAATCATTGATAGGACAGCCACTGTAACGTTTGTTTGAACTACCGTTATCTTCATTCGTCATAATATTCTTACTGTTGTTTGGGGTATCCCAACAAGGCCAATGTTAGAAGATAACAGATGTATTGTACCTAAAAGAGGTTTCCCATCTATCAAAATGATGAAACTATCACACATATTGCCCAATCTCTATAAGCTCAAAAAGATGCACTGCCCCCTCGGCAGTTTTATCTCAAATAGCTTTAGCATCTACCAAGGCAATCAGCAATACATATTTAAAGAAGGTGCAACAAGTTTATTCTTGAGCTGGCATTTCATCAAACACAAAAATACAAGCATCAGTACCACAGCAACAATCATAGGAAAGTCACCTTGAGCGTGGAGGGCCCTTTCCCCGGCAGCACGCGCGTGGTAGTGCTTGGGAATGCCTCCTGCCGCTGCAGCGTCTCCCATAGCCAGGCAGCAGCTTCCATGGCCCAAACCCTAGACGGGGACTTGAATCGATTTGGGAAATCAGAGAGGGAGAGAGGGAGGGATGGAGGGAGAGGGAGAGATGCCTTACCGTCGGTTTGGAGGAGGTCGCGAGGAGCAGCCTCAGTTGGAGGCCACCTCGCCCCAGCGACTGCGCGCAGGACCCATCCCGTCCCCGGTGGAGGCAAGAGCGGAGGACCCCATCCCCAGTGGCACGAGTGGAGGACCTCACCACCGGCAGCGGCGCGCACGGAGGATCCGTCTCCGCGAGAGGGAGCCGAGGGTAACGCTGCGATGGTGAGGAGGAGCGGGGCGGGGTGAGGAGCCGGAGAGAAGAGAATGAGAGGACGCGGGGGGTGGGGGTGAGGGGAGGAGCTGACGGCGGACGCGGACGCGGACGCAAGAAGGCTGGTTTGGCTCATCTCACTTAGGGGGTGCTTGGGAACACCCTTTTAAAGTTTAACACCTATCACATCGGATGTTTGATGCTAATTAGAAGTATTAAACATAGGCTAACTATAAAACTAATTGCACAGATGGAATATAATTCGCAAGACGAATCTATGAAGCCTAATTAGTCCATGATTTGATAATGTGCTGCTACAGTAACCATTTGCTAATGATGGATTAATTAGGCTAATAGATTCGTGTCGTGAATTAGCACAGGGTTCTGCAATTAGTTTTATAATTAGCTCAAGTTTAGTCCTCCTAATTAGCATCCGAACATCCGATGTGACACTGTTAAAATTTAGCACCTCATATTCAAACATCCCCTTATTTTTAGCACCCGTCACATCGAATATTTAGATACTAATTAGGAGTATTAAATATAGACTATTTACAAAACTAATTGCAGAACCCTGTGCTAATTCACGACACGAATCTATTAGCCTAATTAATCCATCATTAGCAAATGTGTTGCTACAGTAAATTATCAAATCATGAACTAATTAGGCTTAATAGATTCATCTCACAAATTAGACTCCATCTGTGCAATTAATTTTATAATTAACTTATATTTAATACTCCTAATTAGTATCTAAATATTCGATGTGACACGTGCTAAAAATAAGCAAAGAGAACCAAACACCCTAGAAGTTAAAGCGCATTTGAGAAAAGTTCGGTCCGGGTGTTATATGATAGGAGACGCGTCCATAGCCCGCGTCTTCCTACCACACCATCTCATAAACTGTATCTCCAATGTATATAGGACTCGCGGGTTATTAAGGTGGTGTTTGGATACACCCGCTATAGGACTCGCGGGTTATTAAGGTGGTGTTTGGATATACCCGCTAAAGTTTAGCACCTATCCCATCGAATATTTAGATGCTAATTAGGAGTATTAAATATAAGTTAATTATAAAATTAATTGCACAGATGGAGTCTAATTTGTGAGATGAATCTATTAAGCCTAATTAGTTCATGATTTGATAACGTGGTGCTAAAGTAACCATTTGCTAATGATGGATTAATTAGGCTTAATAGATTCGTCTCGCGAATTAGCACAGGGGTTCTGCAATTAGTTTTCCAATTAGTTCATATTTAATCTTCCTAATTAGCATCCGATATCCGATGTGACACTATTAAAGTTTAGCACCTTATATTCAAACACCTCCTAACCCACGTCTCTGTATGTTATCCAAGACATATAGGAGAGCATCACGCATGGGGTGCCCATTGTCGCCGTGCCACAGTGGACCGACCAGCCCACGATAGCGTGGCTGGTAGAGGAGCGCGCGGGTGTTGGTGTGCGTGCGGCGGTGGACTTCGAGGGAGCGGTGGACCGTGACGAACTCAGGCGGTGCGTGGAGACTGTCATGGGCAACGGTGAGCGCGCGGCAGAGATCCGAGCACGCGTGGTGCGGTGGATGGAGAGGGTGAGGGAGGCAGTCGCTGGCGGCGGGACGTCGGAGAAGAACATCTGGGCTGTGATTCGAACGTCCGTGCTTGGAGGTATGGTGACGGCACCAGCATCAGTAAACACATGACCGACAATCATTTCAGTGTGCATTTCAGTACATCAATGTCGCCAGCAATAGTCGCCTCTTCCATGCTATCAAACCCACAATGTTATGATTTGTCACGTATGTTAGTTAGAACAACTCTTGGAATTTGGATTCGATAAAAAAGTACCAACACGCTCTGAACGCTCTGAATTAATAGAACCGTCGGCCATATAGTAGAGAATTGGCTTTCGATGCGCCCCCTTTTGTCCCGGTTTAAAGTTGGCCCGGGACAAAAGGTTCAGCAACCGGGACTAAAGCACGGTCACTGGTGGGGGCTCACCAATCGGGACCTTTTATCCCGGTTGCAAAGGCTAGTGGGAAAAAAAGACCCTGAGAGGCCTTTTATCCCGGTTTGAAATACCAACCGGGATGAAAGACCCCCCTTTTATCCCGGTTTGTAATACCAACTGGAATAAAAAGGGGTCATTTATCCCAGTTGGTGTTTCAAACCGGGATAAAAGGGTCCCCAACGAGGTGACTGAAAGAGGACTAAATCCCTCGAACCCTTTTATCCCGGTTTGTAATACCAACCGGGATAAAAGGGGGTCTTTTATTCCGGTTTGTAATACCAACCGGGATAAAAGGGGGTCTTTTATCCTGGTTGGTGTTTCCAACTGGGATAAAAGGGTCCCCCACGAGTTAATACAAAAGGATAGCATCCCCTATATAGTCAGATGTAGGTGGGATGGCAAGGAAGCTACGCGCGAAGCTGGAGGTTGTGGGTTCGAATCCCACGCAGCGTGCACGCGCATATTTCGCGTGAAAAATCGCGTGACTTGTGACTTGCGACGGGGCCTCCTGTTGCAGCACCTGCCGTGGTGACCCATTTTATCCCCCTTTTGTTCCGGGTATCCCGGATAGATTTCCGGGAGATTTGCACCCTACCAACCGGGACTAAAAGCCAATTCTCTACTAGTATGCATACACAAAGATCGGCAAAAGTACCAACACGCTCTTTTCCAGCAAATTTGGTTTATCAAGAAAGCATGTCTTTTTCTCTGTCGTCCCTCGCGCGCATATCTGGTCGAGTCTCAGCCGAAGGTTCATTTTCAATTGAAAAATAAAACTATATAACCCGAATTCGAACCTAATTTGCGTACATACATGTGTTCTGCTTTGAGCCTCCATTATTCGATGACCGACTGATGGCAATACTAGGTGGAGGAAGGCATCAGTTGCAGGCTGCTTTATAGTACTGTTTTCAGTTGCCAGCCAATCGATTGACATTGACTAATGACTTCTCCGTTTTCTTTTTAGCCTTCTAAAACTGGCGCTAGGACCTCCATGGTCCCGGCTCGTGCACCCACTTGATCTGCAGGGACGGCTCGTGCACCCACTTCATCTGCAATAATGTAATTGGAAGGCTACATGCCATTTTCAAAATCACTTCTGTATGAAGTTTCTTGCTGAACCGAAGGAGAAACAAAACACGACGCATGGTACGAATTGTCAAAAAAATTGCTACGAACATCGGACCATATCGGCCCTGTTTGCTACAGCGGTGCGAGAAGCGCTTCTTAAATAAGCTACACAAAAATGAAAAAAAGCATTTCCAAGATGCGGGTTTGATCCAGCTTCTGTGTTTTAGTACAAATGGAAGCGGTGGGAGAAGAGCGGCTAAAAAAGCTGCAAAAATGCACATCGTTTGGCTACTAGTGTCAACTTATTTTAGTCATAAGCAGAATTTAATCTATTCCAAATAGGACCATCAAAATTCCACCTACTATGCAAATTTTGGGATGTTGCTCTGTCAAAATATCCTCCAAATATTTTGACGTTGTCCATTTCAATAGCTATCTATCTAGTTGGACATCCTACTACATGCATGTGGGATTCTTGAGAAAGTTAGCCATGATTTTGGCTGGCGAAGTGAAACATCAATTCAACTACCTGACGATGTTCTGGGTACGCCAACTCGGGAGCCACTGTCACCTTCTTTCGTGTCCATACAAAGTCATCCGCTCATTGCGTTGAGCCACGCGCAACTCTAATTAGTTAATTACTAGTCTATCAACATGTGCTCCCGCACGGACTAGCACTTTTAGGTGTCCTAAATATTAGAAATTCTTGGTTAATTTCATCAGGAGAAAAAATCAATTAAATTTGATATTTTTTGCTTTCTTCTACTTGTTAATTTCCTAATATTTACCGCATCCTAAGAAGGATCACACATTTTTGTAGTGTAGACTGTGCAAAATTTAAATACTACATAAATATATTAATGAACATTTGGTTATCATGAATGGGGAGAGAGATCGATACGACTTTAAGATTGTATTGCGTATTGTTTGAAATTGCTAAGTGCAATTAATTAAATTTTTGTAATTTGAAAGATCGATGACAATAAGAAGCAAATCACTATGTTTCATGTCTTCTACTTGGTATAATTTGCATTCCAATGTAGCCGTTATCTAGAAAATTGAGTCTATGGGAGTGTGGGAGGCTCCTATTTTGGAATTCAACCATAGTGAACAACTATCATACCCGCTGATCAATAAGGATCATGTCAAGATTTAACTCTTCGCCACTACCAAGAAAGATTGCATTCCATAGTTTGGTTACCCTTTTCCTGATTTATTTCGCTTAAGGTTTTCCTCACCATCTCAACTTGTTCAACTGCATCAGCAAGATGGTGATGGATCTAATCAAATTATTTTTCTATTCAAAAGATACACCATATAAACCTGGGTTTAACCATTGTAGAAGAACAATGATCTTGTGGAATACAAAATTGAGCAATTTTTACCAGGGCATTGTAAAATGGGGCATGGGCTAAAGCAAACTGTAGATTCAGCACACAAGTTTATCTGGTTGCTCCAGTGAAGTATACTCTTACATTACATCACTTCAATCTCTCAACTTGATCTAGGTGGCTTCACATGGAGACTTCAAAATGTGCCTTAAATTACTAATAGTAAGGCCCTGTTTGGCATGACTCCAACTCTGGGTGGAGCTACTCCACTCCAGAACTCCAGGTGGAGCCAGCTCTGGGAGGAGTTGGAGCTGTCTGGTGAGGGTGTTTGGCTGGGAGGGTGTCCCTAGCTCCAGAAAAGAGGAGTTTGAGGGTAGATTACCTTTCTTACCCCTGGTTCGACTTGAACTACTTATCACAAATATAAAATGAAAGTACATGCATTGAAGTCCAAAATAATAATAAATTACATGTTCCAAAAATTTAAAATTTCGAAATAAATTCATAGTTCCAAAATAAGGTCGTTACAATAATCATTGCACTAATTCCATGTTAGGCAATTGATGTAGCCATACTATCACGAAAGGTGTCCATAGTCACAAAGCTTGATTCCGAAGTTGATCCATCAGAGGCAAGTTGAGACACAACATACTTATTGTATCTTTCCGGAATAGTAGGCATGTAGGTAGGATCTCTATCAAAATTAGCAAAGTCCACATCAACGCTAGCATGTTCACGTATAAAATTGTGTAGAACCATAGTAGCAGCAACAATCTTCTTTTGTGTGACCATTGAATAACCGGACATCTTGTAAAGGATTTGCCATTTCATTTTTAATACTCCAAATGACCGCTCAATAACATTACGAACAGATGAGTGTATACGGTTGAACTTCTCTTTTGGAGTATTTGGTTCCATACCTCGATGCCACTCGGGTAAGTGGTACCTTTCACCCTTGTATGGAGCCAGATACCCCGGACGATTAGGATAGCCCGCATCTACAACATAGTACTTGCCACACATATGTAAAATAAGATAAGTTTGTGCATACAAATATGAAAAGAAAGATAAGAAAAAATCTTTACCTTGAGGAGGATGTGGGAAGACATTTACATCTGCTTCCAATGCATGGTACAATACACTAATGTCATGCAAAGAACCCGATTGACCCGCAGCCACATAGGTGAAGCGCATATCAAAATCACAAACGGCAAGCACATTTTGAGTTGCAATTCCAGTCTTACCAATATATCTCACTTGTTCTTCAGGTGATAAATACACATGAATATGGGTTCCATCAAGTGCACCAATGCAATCCTTAAAGTGTGGGTATGCTCTTTTGTCATTCCTAATCCTCTTGTGCACATTGCGAAAATTAGGATCTGTTGGTCTCAAGAAATCTTGTGCCATGGCAACCACACAATTTAGAATTTCATGAAATTTTCTACTAATGGTTTCACCTGAGTGTTTGAACTTATTTTGTCCTCTTCTATTTGACTCACACCCACCACATGTGAATAGGAAAATGGCCAACATTTCATAAGTATCCACGTGCTTTGATGGTTTTAATCCGTACCTCTCAACCAACACATCATGAAGATCCTGAAAAATAACCTCATTCATCCGAAGCATTCGATGGCACTCCCCTGGAGTGTTTACCATCTCCATCAGCCATCCCATTCCACTTTGTTGTGAAAATATAAATCTCGACGGTGCCTTATTCATATATGAGTCATGATAACTTTGTGCTAGCTTACCATAGCTCTTAACCATTTTAAAAAAATATTCACCATCAGAATCACTAGATTCATCAGACTCACTTGAAGACATCTGTGAACATTGACATAAATGAAATGTAAGATACAACTGTCATACATAAAAATTTGTGGAGTTATGGAGTGGAGCCGTGCCAAACAGGGCCTAAGATTTGTGATTCAAAGTGTTGTGAAAGTGATTCACCATGAGCTAATAACTGTTCGAAGATGCTATTAGTGTAAACTGTAAATCAAAAAGCTTCCAGACAACTCTACCGTGTTCCACCCCTTAATAAGGATTAGGTGTTTACAGAGGCTACTGGAGGAGCCATGAACTCATATATCCATCCGTACGTTATTGTACTCTGAACTCCATATAGAAGAATAACAAAGCTTCATCTTCCTCCCACTCTCCATGTTCCACTAGTGCAGGAGTTCAGAGTTCTCTATGTGTGTGCGTGGATCGATAGAACGGTTTCTCAACACAAAAGAGCTATGTTTTAATAAATTAAGGAATGGTTTTGCAATTAAAAAGAAAGAAAACTTGGTACTCCTATATACTCCCTCCGAATCGTTTTATTTGACGCCTGCAAGCCAAAGGAGAAACTGTCAAAATACTTGACGCTGCAGTTCAACGTATATCTGGCTTTCCTTATTTACCCCTATAATCGGACTACGAATGCTGGCTTCCGATGCCGACCCTGCCGCTGCAGGATGAGCGTACGAACCAACAGGGGGCAAAAGAGTAAATGTACAGCCTCCTTAATTTTGTCGATGGTATCGGAAACATCAAGTAAAATGATATGGAGGGAGTACCAAGACTAAATGGACTTCCTACAAATAGCCTGCGTGTGTGATCTTAAAAAACAAAAATTTAGATTACTACATACCCTCAACTATGACGGAAGTCCACGTAACCCTCCAACAATAAAACCGTTTACTTAACCCCTGTATTTAAAAAAACCGATTTTGGCCATATGGAACGGTAGCCAGGCTACGTGGACAAGGCTTGGCTGCCCATGTCACCTATCATGGTCGAGCTCTGGTAATGGCTGAGGCTGAGCTATATATGAGCCTGGGTGCCGGGTCGCTCATGTAGTCAACGGTGTGAGGGACAAGCCGAACCAGAAGGCGGACCTCTTCGTGCATATTGGCTCGTCAGTCTCGCCACTGCGAGCACCCAGTCGCGATGGCTTCATCTCCATCCACGCCGGCGCGGGGCAAGGGCAACGGTGGTGCGACAGCCATTGGGAGAGGCCACGGCAGGTGAACCACTTCGATGAGCTTGAAGATTGCAATTCGCCAAGCCCGCCCAGCCACCGCTGCTCGGGATGTGGCTCGATGATTTTCTTCAGCGACAGCGGTAGCACATGGAGCGTCGGGCGACACGACGCTAACGAGAATGGGAGCGCCACGAGCTCCATGCACAGCAATGCACTCCCTTGACCGTTCGGCCGCATCACGAGGCCCATAGTCGCCACGCGCTTGGATCCAACACGAGGCACTACGAGCACTCGACAGCATCATGCGCACGGCCGCCTTGCCGGCTTATGCCTCTGGTGAGAGCTTGCATGTTCCTGCGGTGGTTGGTGTGAGGAGCAGCATGCTTGTGGTGCGTGCACAAGCGAAGCTACAGGCGTACTACTGGAAAACCCATCTTTAGTTCCAGTTGGATAGGGTCATAGATCCCGAAAATCCAACCTGGACTAAGTTTTCAAGACAAAAGGGGTCCTTAGTCCCGGGTCAAAGTTCCAACAAAATGAAAAAAATGGCCACTCGCGCCGCCCACCCGCCCGTGCAGCCCGCCGGCCGCCCACATGCCCGCTGCTCGCCGCCCGCCCGCCGGAGGCCGGCCCGCGCCACTCCACCTGAAAGGACCTGCGCAAGACAAGGGAAGGGTCTGGAGGAGATAAGGGAGGAGGAGAGAAGATAAGGGAGGGGAGGGGAGATAAGGTGGGGAGAGAGGGGGCCTGGGGAGGCGTTTAGTCCCGATTGGTAATTACCAACCGGGGCTAAAGATTTCCAACTGGGACTAAACGGGGCCTTTAGTCCCGGTTGGTGTTTTCAACCGAAATAAAAAGCCCCCTCGTCCCACTGCCGTTACAACCAGGACTAAAGGGAGCTCTTTAGTCCCGGTTGATATTACCAACCAAAACTAAAAAGCCTCCCGTCGGTGGTGGATTTTTGATCCGGGACTGTCCTTTAGTCCCGAGTCCAAAGTCAACTGGGGCAAAAAAGGGTTGGATGGAAGGTGAATTCTCTAGTAGTGGCGGCATGTGCACAAGTGAAGCTGCAGGCGGCACGTTTGTGGACGACGGGATGGGACGAGGCATGCGCAAGTTGAGCTAACGAGCAACACAATTGTGTCTTGCTGCTTGTATACAAAGATTACATAATTCTAGCATTGAAAGCCTTCTTGCTTGCCATGGAAGAAGAAAACATGAGAGAACGGTAGGATGGGAGAGAAGAAGAGATGACGTAGCCATCCTGATCATCAAAATAAACAAAACCGTTGTTCACGTGGTGAAAACCAGTTTAGTTAAGCGAGTGAAAAATGAGATGGTTTTGGAAACCCAAGGGTTAATATAAATAAATAGTTTTATAGTTTAGAGGGTTATGTGGACTTCGGTAGTAATTTGTATTTTTTTTAAAAAAATACTGCTTTTTTGTTGTCCCAGTTAAATCTCTACTGGACGTGGTAGGTCCATATGCCCTTGTATGATGTCTTTCTTGGTCATGGTAGATACATTGGCAGTTTGCATTGGCACCAGTGTACCTTGCGCACAATTATTCTCGCTGCCCATGCTAGCGGCGACCCGTTGCGTCGTTCCTTCATCCATGGAGCATGGTGCCGCGCGAGCTACTTGTCCGGCTCGTCAAGCTAGCTAGCACAGAACACATTGATCCTTCCGATAACGGCGGTACACATATGGTGCACGAAAAAAGAAACATAAAACCCACACGGCAGATCAGATGGAGATGGCGCCCCACATTCAAGCAGCAGCCAGCCTGTTGGCAGTCTCTCCAGTCTCCACGGCAAGTTGGCCCGCACCAAGAAACAAAAAGCCTGTATGGGCAGAGACATAAGAAAGTGAAGAGCACGAACGGCACCGCACTGACGAGCGGCGCTTTATCGGCCGCCGCGCGCGCGCACCGGACCATGACGATTGAGACCGGCATGCATCACGCAGACGCAGGGCCTGAGATTCCTCCTCCCGTCCCTACCCTCCCCTCCGGCCCTCCCTAGCTAGTTTCCCCGGCACCCTCCAAGGCACCAAAAGGCAGGCAGGCAGGGCGACTGCTCTGTCGCAGCTGCGGCGCGTTCAAAACTTCAAATAAACCAGCAAAAAAGCGTGCAGCCACCACCGCATGCCCAACGCTTTGTGGTGGTAAAAAAGTTTAGTGGCATTATCTTGGGGTTTGGATCTACCCGGCGTACTCCTACTTGGTCAAGCAGATGCAGATTATTATGGGTTATGGTTTGCTCTCGTCTCGCTTGGTTATTGTCCTGGCAGTGGTCGTGTGGTGGCTGCCTGGCTGGTGACTGGACCTCGATCTGCTGGTGCTGGTGAGGAGCCGGGCTTTCACGGAACAGATCGGCCACACACTTTGTCGCCCGCGATGCATGTGCGACCGTGACCACCCAGCTCCGGTGGAGAGACGACGCAACTTGCCTTAGGGGGCGTTTTCTTCGGGTGACTTATTTTTAGCACGTGTCACATCGAATGTTTAGATACTAATTAGGAGTATTAAAAGTAGAATTTGGTTTAACACTGGTTTATAACTAAGGGGTCAAAATCGAGAACAGTTTGTACAGATGCCGGGAACCTTTGACCGGGACTGTTGAGGGGAGCAAACTTGGGCGAAGGGGTGATTGGATGCCTCCCACCTCTGGTCAAGGCATTGGACAACAGATATTTGATCCCAAGTTTGGGAACTCCATGATAGGACAGGCTCATTATATTTACCTGAAGGAGTCTCATTTGCGAGAGCCTATCTATGGAACGCATGTACCTTGTGATTTGACACCCTGCCGCGGCTCTATA
>NC_028453.1:19518563-19522180 GCF_000263155.2 Setaria italica | reverse complement strand
GCCATCAGGACGCATTTTGTAATTAGACTATGTTTAATACTCCTAATTAGTATCTAAACATCCGATGTGACATGTGCTAAAATTTAGCACATGCCTCCCAAACACCCCCTCAGCCGGCGCATCGAGAGCAGCCAATTTGGCAGGCGAATTTTCAGCAGGAATTTTTTGAAAAAGCTACTTTTAACTTTTAATTATAAAAAGTCAATACTAACTTTTAAAAGATGTGTTTAGTTTCTTGGACTCAAAAAGCTATCAAAAGCTGAGAAAATTGAACTTTTCAGCTTTTCTGAGCTTATGGCTTTTTAGAAGTTGCACGAGAAGTTCGTTATTTGTTTGAGCTTCTGGCTTATCACGCTAAAAGCTGACAGAAAGCTCAAACAAACAGGACCTTGAGCTCTACCCTGTGGAATGAGTCTGCACAGTGTATTCCAAACAAAATTAAGTGTTTATTGCGTACACCAGATGCATATGGATGATTCTAGATGATGTGATTCAATCAATTTGATTGAATCATATGGTTTACTCATGTTAATACTCATGTTAGTAGAAAAATATACTAAGTGAAATGGCTTCTAGGATAAGTTTGGACCATTTCAACCAATCAAAAAGGACCATCATTTTGAACCATTTCATACATGAACCAAATAATACAAACAATCAAACATATACATTTTCTGTCTCTCCTCCAGCCCTCAGCATATGTACTGGGTTATTTTCTTGCTTCGGCATTTACTGCAAGCATAAAAACGCCACCAACCCCGACTTTGATCAACAAGCTTTTTCGAACATAGTTATAAAAAACACAACTATCCAACTGAGAAGAGTTATAGTGTGGAAGTAGTTTTTACGAGGAGTCTGGTTGTGCCATTTGTTGTGAATCTTTGTACTTAAACAAATGTCATTTGTTTAGGAATGGATGTCTTAATTTTTTATGATTAAAACTTTAAAAGTTCATTCACAACGACCTAAAACGACTTACATTTCTTACTGCACTATACATTATACATTATAGTAGGTTTCATCAGAGATCTCATTATTAAACAAGGAAAAGAAGCCTAGATGAAAATATGCAAAGTCTCAAACAAAATAATTCCAGAATAGTCATAATTCTAAAAAATACGTAGGCGTGTTGCGGTTAAAGGTGAAATGCATCTCTCACCTACAAGGCTATAATTTGAGATGCATGGATATATATTAGCAACCTTTGTAAGGTGTTCCACATGTGATGGCATCTCTTATTAATGTGTTTTACAGAATACTCAATTTAACAAAATGATATATTTTGGATAATGCGTTTAACACGATATTACTGCATTTTAGTGTAAATGCTTAATTTAACACGAACCTTTTGTACGCATTTGAACCCGGCATTTTGGAAAAAAAAACAAAGTGCCCTACTACGTGCTGATAGGAATTTTGATGGGTGACTACGAGGTTGTTTGGGAGATCTGAGCTAAACTTTAGCCCTGTCACATCGGATGTTCGGATGCTAATTAGGAGGACTAAACATGAGCTAATTACAAAATTAATAACAGAACCCCTAGGCTAAGTCGCGAGACGAATCTATTAAGCCTAATTAATCCATTATTAGCAAATGGTTACCGTAGCACCACATTGTCCAATCATGAACTAATTAGGTTTAATACATTCATCTCGCGATTTAGCCTAGGGGTTGTGTAATTAGTTTTGTAATTAGACTATATTTAATAATCCTAATTAGTGTCAAGTACTTTAGCCCCCGAGACACCCCCAAGAGCAGTGTAAATAGCTTGGGGTCCATAGCAGGGCCAGTGACCAGTGGTAAGCAGGCCAGGCCCAGGCGAGGGCAGGGTCCCTTGCTTTAGCTGCACGCTTGGTTGGCGCTGCAGAGTTTTATTGCCACCAATAAATCTATAGCACCTAACGCTTTGCATGGGAACTCCAACTCTTTACTCTTCGGTCTTCGCAGTTTGCTCCGCACTTGAATCTTTCTCTGTTTACCCCCCCTTTTGAAGTGGAACATGGTCACATGGATTGTTTTAAAAAGCCGAAGCAATTCAGCAATTCAGCAGTAAGCCGCATAAGAGATCACCTCAGCGGCTCAGCTGGTGTAACAAGTGTGAGACTCACTCTAAAGGGAAGAGAGACAGAGGGCAGGCAAAGAAGACTCTCACAATCACAAGGGACGAAGAAGCTTGCTCGCAAGGCACCAGGGAGGAAGAAGACAACCACGCACTATTGCTATTGCTTGTGCTTTCCCGGTGTGTGTGACTGTGCGCGCGGCTAGAAGCAGACAAGCAGCTGCGGGAGCAAAAGGGCCATGGCTTCTCGCAGTAGCTTCTACTTTGTTCCCTTGCTCCTCCTGCTGATGCTCTTGCTCGCGTCTCCTACTTCCACTGCTGCATTGGCATCTTCCAAGCTTGGCAGTGGCGATGCTGGCAATGCCACTGCAGCTGCTACAAGGCTGAGGCCGGGGAAGGAGCTGCTCAAGTACAAGAGGATCAGGGCTCTACTCAGGAAGCTCAACAAGCCGTCTCTCAAAACCATCAAGGTCTCTGCTGATAACCTGAAACTAATTTCCATCTTTTTTTTTGGCAAGCTCTCTTTTCTATCTACCTTTGAGGCTCTTGATTTCCTTATAACTTGGTTGTGTCGTTTGATTCTTGCTGCAGAGCCCGGATGGTGACATCATAGACTGTGTCCCCTCTCACCTCCAGCCTGCATTTGACCATCCAAAGCTCAAAGGCCAAAAGATCCTGGTAACACTTAACACACAGCTTCGTTCTTCTTGCCATTTACTTATAAATTTACATGTTATGTTAAGACAAACTTAATGTTCATTCAGGATCCACCTGAGAGGCCCAAGAACTACAACTTCACCATTGTCGGCAGCGGCAGCAGCAGAGTCGGCGCGGTGGTGGTGCAGGCGTGGCATGCCACCGGAGAGGCGTGCCCAGAAGGCACGGTGCCGATTCGGCGGAAGACGGAGAAGGATCTGCTCAGGGCAAGCTCCCTCAGGAGGTACGGCAGAAAGCCGGTGCACCGGGGTGTTCGCCGTGATTCCACAAACAATGGCCATGAGGTTTGTTGGTCCTACGAACCTTGTTCTCCATTGCCGTACAGAAAGAGATGAAAGGAATTAATAATTCTGTGCAGGACGGTATATATGCCATAATGCAATCAATTGGTTACTGTCTTACTGACATGGTAGATGGCACTAACAACGTGTTCTGCAATGGCACGCAAATGATTTTTAATTACTCCAGAAAAAAGTAATTTCTTCTCTGATCTGTGGAGTAATTTCTTCTCCTGTATATAGTAGCATAGACTAGATATCATCATCCTCGGAGAGAAAACAGTAGAAAGCCATGGGACGATTCATGCATTTATACAGTTGGGAATTATCATCTTCCCCAACTGTGTCATAAAAAACGGAAATAAAGAAAACAGAAGTTTCTGCTGCAGGGATAAATTAGTAACCTGAAGTGCCGAAACTAGAAAAATTAAAAAAGATATGCCCGTGCACTTGGAATAAGATAGCACAAGAATTACTACTTGCATGAATCTACAGAAGCTTCACTTGGGAAAAATCCATACGGGAAATTTTACTTTGTTTCTAGGATCACTGGCTGGCTTTG
>NC_028453.1:19517430-19518463 GCF_000263155.2 Setaria italica | reverse complement strand
GTAGCCAAATTTGTTTCTAGATCCACTGCAATCTTACAATATTTTTAGATGTCCTTCTGCTTGACTACAGAACCTGGCCACTGAAACATAATACTCTATTTCAGTCAGTGGTCAAGACAGTGGTTAGACTCCTGTCTACTAGTAGCACAGTTTTAAGTGGCCGCATGTGCAATCTCCTCTCGGTTGTGATGTTTGTTTATTTCATGAATCATGAACATAGGTTCCATGCTGACAGCGGTGATTTAAATAAGATCATTTCGTGTTAGGTTTCGATGCTTGCTGCTAGGTCAATGACAAAGCTCTCAAATTTCTAGGCTGGGTTCGAAACATGTAGTGGTCATTAAACAGATAGGCCAAATGGTTCCAAAAAACCATGCGTTTACATAACGTTAAGTACTCACTTCCCACTGCAGCTAGCCAGCTTCCCCCACAATTTAGAGAAATCCTAATATGCAATTTTCTAGTGGACTAACTAATTAACTGTGTGCTCTCAAGCAAAATGATCATGTTCATCTACATCACTTGTGTACTGTAAGGGAAGGCCTTGACATGTATTTATTTTAGCACAAGAGATAAGTTAATGGAGAACAGTGGAAGTTTAGATTTGTAAAAGATTCCCATTTTAGATGTCAGATTCAAAGTACCTCGATTAAATCCACCTAGAAGTCTAATATCCGGCTAAGAGATGCCCAAGGAACACACTACGCCATGTGGCCTGGAATAAGCACACAAATTTTTTTTCTTCATCTGCAGAGAAGCTTCATTAAGCTAATCCAGACGAGCAAGTTAGCGCTTCTTGAATCCTGAGCTCATTTGACCTGGCCATTAGAATAGCCTTGCTGCTTTTTCTTGTGTCCACAGTGTTTACTGTACTGCCAACTAAGGGGGTGTTTGGATAGCAGGTGCTAAATTTTAGCACCTGTCACATCAGATGTTTGGACACTAATTAGGAGTATTAAACATAGTCTAATTACAAAACTAATTGCACAACCCCTAGGCTAAATCGTGAGACGAATCTATTAAGCCTAATTAA
>NC_028453.1:19474266-19517330 GCF_000263155.2 Setaria italica | reverse complement strand
CGTCTCGCGATTTAGCCTAGGGGTTGTGCAATTAGTTTTGTAATTAGACTATGTTTAATACTCCTAATTAGTGTCAAACATCCGATGTGACAAGTGCTAAAATTTAGCACATGCCTCCCAAACACCTCCTAAGCTAGTCAAGTCTCACTGCAACTCACTAAAATAGTCAAATCTCACTGCAACTCTTGTTGGTATTACATGTTACTGATGGGTTTTCACTTGGTTACAGCATGCAGTTGGGTATGTGAACTCTGAGCAGTACTATGGGGCCAAGGCCAGTGTTAATGTGTGGTCACCAAGGATAGGAGACCCATCAGAGTTCAGCCTGTCACAGATCTGGGTCATATCTGGCTCCTTCGGCAATGATCTCAACACCATCGAAGCTGGATGGCAGGTACATTTGAACAGAGGAAATAAAATGAGCAGTCATGTTTCTATGGATGCAAGACAAAGATTGCTGCATCACTGTAATCAGATAATTATAGCAGTATAAATCTCATAATCCGTGTTCTGCTTTTATAGGTAAGCCCTGAGCTATATGGAGACAGTAACCCAAGATTCTTCACCTACTGGACAGTAAGTGTGTTTATCAACAAGCATTTTGCGGCATTGACAGTGCTAGCCCAAATGATCTCTTTCTCGTTAACCACCAAGGAGCAATTCCCAGTTTTAGTACATATATAGGCTAGATAGCTTGGTGGCTAAGCAAAGAGGTAAAATAGAAATAAAAACTAATATAGCTACTAGACTTAACTAACAATCTCCCCCTAAGTCTAGCAGCTTATATAAAAGAAAACATAATTGGTGATAAGGTGCACGTAGGTACGAACCACCCACGGATACTAGTGCTCACAGGCACTAAGTGCATATAGACGCTACTAATATATTATTCTAAGGACTCTTCCTGAGCGTTGATGTGGTTTGACGCTCCCTTCCTCAGCGAACCTGAGCGGACTTGCTATCCGGCATCCATCTGCATATGCCAGATCGCATGTCCCTCAAACTCAGCGAAGGAGCAAGACTCACCGTTGTTGCGCGTCACGTGAAGCACGGCACCGGTCCCGTCCCGTCTCGATACCGGCTGGTCGCCGAGAATGTTCGATGGAAACCCAGGGACCGGGATAGGCACGCTCAGCGAAGAAGAGCTGCCCACTCCCCCAGCTCCCTCGAAGTGAACGTAGTAGCAGTATGTCAAAGCTGAGCCACCATCCACCATCTTGCCCCACACCATCTCCCTGGTGCCGAGCTGTGCCACCTCCGCGTAGAGGATGTAGAGGTTGTTCTTTCCCCTATCCCCTATCCACCTTGGCAAGGTGGTGGCGTCGTCGATTTAGGATGCGGAGCACTCCACCGTCGATCTTCACGCGCGACCAGAGGCTGATGATCGAGTTCCTCAGCGCGGGAATGTAGCAGACACCGGTGAGAAGCCGGTGCTCGCCAATCTTGGTGACGACGACGACAGAGCTGACGCCCTTGATCTCCACAACTGAAGAGTCGCCAAACTTGACGGAGCCATGTACGTCAATGTTCAAGTCGGAGAACCAGCGCCCGATCATGTGGTGTGAGGCACCACTATCCAGGAACCAACCATCAATCTTGTCGTCGCTGGTACCATTGCCGAGGGAGACGTGTGCGCGCGGCTCATCGAGGTGGAGGAGAGCTGTCACGGCCGGTGCCACGGGAAGAAGCTTGATGGTCCTGTGAGCCAGGAACAGAGCTAGCTCCTCCTCCTCCTCCACAGCTTATGCAATGTGGGCCTGGCCGCGCCTCGGCTGGCGGCACTCCCTGGCCAGTGGCCAGTCCTACCACAATTGTAGCAGGTGTCATCTCGAGCGGTCTCGCGCTCACCAGCGGCACCGCCCTGGGCGCCTCCTCACGCCTTGGGCACCTTGCACTGCTTGCCGCGCTAGCGGCTGCCTGTCGAGGAAGAAGACTCCCCCTCCTTCTGCTCCTTCTGGTGGGCGAGCCACCTCTCCTCGGTGAGGTGGAGTTGACCACCAAAGATGATCTCCCCGCCAGAAGAAGGCTCATCGCGGTCGTCGAACGCCTTGAGTTGCCCCATCAGCTCCTCGATCGACAATGTCGAGAGGTCGAGCAGCGTCTCGATGGAGATAGCGAGTTGCGAGTACTTCTTCGGGACGACGCGCAGGAACTTCTCCACGGCTTTCTCCTCGGTTATCTCATCATCGCCGTACCGCTCCAGCCGCTGCATCAGGCTGGAGAGGCGGAGGGCGAAGTTGTCGATGTCCTTGCCTAGCGCGAAAGCTAGACAATCCCACTCCTGCCGAAGCTTCTGCAGAGTGGACTTACGGTCGTGATCGCTACCAACTCGGGCTGCAGCAATAGCATCCCAAGCTGCCTTGGCAGTCCTCTTCCCCGAGAAGTTCGCCGCTATCTCCATCAGGACCACGGCGAGCAACGCCTCGAGCGCTCGCCGGTCCTTGTGGCTGTCGACGTCGCTGTACCAGACCGCGTCCCACATGTCCCACACCTGGAGCTTCACCTTCATCACCGAAGACCACTCCATGTAGTTGGTCTTCGTCAACATCGGCCACTACATGCTGCCGAAGGACTCTCGGACGATGGTCTTCCCGACCCTCAGGGGTCGGTGCCCGAAGTCGAGGTCAGAGTCGTAGTCAGAGTCAAGGCCGGACTCATGGACGGAGCTCCTCCTGCTCCGAGGATGCCCGCCGTCCGCACCTCGGCCTAGGTCCTAGACCCACCGGTCCACCGTCGCGTTCCACCGCGGGTCCGCCTCCTCCGGCTCGGGACTAGCACCCTGCGCCTCAGCACTGGCGCCCTGCACCGTGTGCCTCAACTCCATCTCATCATGACGCGCCATCTCGCATGTCACCTTCACCTCCTCACGTAGCCGATCCGCCTCTAGACGCCGCTGGGTGGCGGCCGCCGCTGCTGCATGTGCCTCCTCCATGGCTAGGTGGGCTGCCTCGGCTGCACGCGCTGCCGCGGCCTCCACAGCCATTGTGCGTGCTACCCGAGCTGCAGCCGCCTCTCTCGCCTTGGTGTCGCGCAATGCCACCACGCACCCCCAGTCCTCCTCAGCCGCAATGCGCTGCTCTTGCTCCCGGCGCGCCACGCCACCGCAGCCTCCTCCTCACGCCGCTTCTCCTCCTCGGCCGCCGCCCTGCGACGCCGCACACTGCTCGTGGCCGAGCGGTGGGAGGAAATATGGAAGGAGCCCCTGGAGCTCACTGAGAGTACCGGCACCGCGCCAGCCACCAAAGCCGCGGCGTCCGCCGGGCCTGCGCCGCTCGTGCCACCCGCAGCCGGTGCTCTCCTAGAGCCAGCCATGGGGAAGGTGGAAGAGAGCCGGTCGAGGAAGAGGTTGAGGGAGAAGTCGCCACTGCTCCTGGCCTCCACGCGTCGCTGCTCCTGCTACCGCTACACCGCCCCCCTGGAGCCGCGCGAGCCCGAGCAGCCGCCGCACGCACCGCACGCCCTGGTCACCCGCGCGCGTCTCCATTCCTGGCCGCTGCGCCCGACCCTGCCGTTGGCGCGCCGCTGTTGCTTGCTACCTGTTGGCCACCACGCGCCGCCGCACGCGTCGTCCGAACCGCCACGCGCTGCTCCTCGCGCGCGTCTGCTCGTGTGTCCGCCACCTGCACGCGCCGCCGCTCGCGCGGATCCGCCGCCTTCACCTCCGAATTGAGTCGCCTCCGCCCCACCGAATCAACCCGCGCCCCTACTCAATCCGCGCGCGCCGCTGCTTGATCCGCACGGGAGAGGGGCCGCGCCGCTAGATCCAGACGTGGGAAGGGTAGGGGAGGGTGTTCGCCGGTCGGATCTGGCCGGGGAGGGTGCGCTGGTGGGGTGGGCCCGCGCCGCTGGGGTGGGGTTTTGGGAGAGAGGTGGGAGCCCGAGAGAGACAGGAGGAGCACGGGTGGGAGAGAAAGAAGGCTCTACATATCAATTGTTAGCTCAAATGATCTGTTTCTCATTAACCACCCTGGTGCAATGCCCAGTTTTAGTACATATATAGGCTAGGTAGCTTGGTGGCTAAACAAAGGGGTAAAATAGAAATAAAAACTAATATGACTACTAAACTTAACTAACAGACAGTCACATCTTTCGCACCATAGGATCCTAATCAGACCCACATTGTGTAGACCGACGCGTATCAAGAAACGGGGTGCTACAATCACAACTGCCGCGGATTCGTGCAGACGACGAGTAAGATTGCAATTGGGGCGGCTATCACACCGGAATCAGTGTACAACGGCAGGCAATTTGACATTACTCTGATGCTATGGAAGGTAACTGATCGATTTCCATTTCAAAGCTAATGTGGCGTGAATAACCATGCAATGATCCACGAACTTTCAAGAACTGTAGTACAGTATAGTACAAGCATTGTTCAGTAAAATGTAGCCGTAAGTTTATCAGTATGGTAGCCATGCCGTCATTCTCTGACAGCAGTGGCCCATGGTGTCCAGGATCCGAAGCACGGGCACTGGTGGCTGGAGCTGGGCTCGGGCGTGGTCGTCGGGTACTGGCCGTCCTACCTCTTCACCCACCTGGCGCGCCACGCCAACATGGTGCAGTTCGGCGGCGAGGTCGTCAACACCCGGCCGTCGGGGTCGCATACGGCGACGCAGATGGGCAGCGGCCACTTCCCAAGCGAGGGCTTCGACCGCGCCGCCTACTTCCGGAACCTGCAGGTGGTGGACTGGGACAACAACCTCATCCCCGCGGCAAGCCTGAAGCTCCTCGCCGACAACCCCGGCTGCTACGACATCCAGGGAGGGTCCAACAGCTACTGGGGGAGCTACTTCTACTACGGAGGCCCAGGCAGGAACGTGAAATGTCCCTGAGATAAACTGGGATCTTGTTTTCGTTTTCCTTTTTTTTTTTTGCTTTGCTTTGCTTTGCTTGTTTCATGTTCTTTTCTGTTGGGTCTTTTCCTGATAGCTAGTATTTGTTTAGCCCTTTCTAGGATTTTGTAGGTCTTAGATCTTTAACTCAAGAATGTAACAAAACAGTAGAGACTCGAGAGCAATTTGTAAATTTAAGAAGTACCTGCCGATTAATGCATTCAATTTACAGAATACACACTTCGTTCGTTGGTTCGTGTCATTCAAGCTTCTAAATTTTGCCCCCGAATAAATGTGATCATACTAATTTCAAGGTGTTTGCTCTTGATTTTCTTTTTATACACCATTCAAGACCATACAAGTGTTTTGCATGAGGCTAACTTTTTCATGTGAGTAGGGGAAAATGCATATGCTCGGTTTGGATCAATCAACTAAATTTTAGCTATAACGGATCCAAATAGAATCTAGCTAAATTTAGCGGGTTAAGATTTTTTTAGCTGGTTGAACCAAGCTAACTCAGCTAAATTGGTAAAAGACCAAATTGCCTCTTCATTTTTCTTGGGAAAATTTTCTCGGGAAAATCAAGAAGATTGATGAGAGGTGGGAGGAAGAGGTAGGATAGATAAATATCTCTTCAACAATCATTTTAACAGTGAATCCAAACACTCCTAGCTGGGAGGGAGAGGCAGGATAAATAAATATCTCTTCAACAATTATTTAACAGTGAATCCAAACACTCTTAGCTAAAATTTAGCTAAATGCTAGTCAAAAAGAGGTAATTTTAAATGGATGGATCCAAATAGGACAGACACATAATTTCTCCTCCAGAAAGGAAAGGAGAGATGGGAAGTGCACACGGTGGTAAAGGGCTGCAGTACAAAGTGACACCCCTTTTCCTCATGTTCAGGTGACTCGATGAACACACTTCTTTGTCCGTGCACACGTCATCTTTCAGCTATATCTCTGACCTCTCGATTCAGTTTCTACCGCCCTAACACCAAGCCATGACTTAAAAAAAGAGAGAAACTAAGGGGTGTTTAGATCCATGAACTAATTTTTAGTTTGGATCACATCGGATATTTAATATTTTGTATCATGTTTGGATATCAATTAGACTAAACGTGAACTAATTATAAAACTAATTACATAAACAAGGGCTAATTTGCGAGATGGATCTATTAAGCCTAATTAATCCATGATTAGCCCATATTTATTGTAGCATCACATGGGATAATCAGGTCTAGAATTAACCCTCATTTATATAATTAGTTTTATCACTAAACTATATTTAATACCTAATTAGTATGCAAACAAACATCCGATGAGATAGGACTAAAGCTTAGTTCAGTTATCAAGCACCCTAGGATATTTTTTCGGAAGTGCTAGCGCCCGGACGTCCGATAATTTTATTTTATCGAACGCTCCGTCGCAACATTGAAAAATAACTATCGAAACATCAAAAATCAACACTTGCAACACCGAGAATTGCAACACCTTTACGTGCATGAAACATCCCGAATTGCTTCGTGCGACATTCAAAACAGACATATTGCAACAACAAAAAAACATCTCTTACAACATTGCAACAACGAAAGAAGAAGAGACGAAACAAAGAAAACAACTATATGCAACATCATGAACAAGTTGGTGCAACACCCGATTGCTGGCAAGTCAGACTGTTGCACCCGCTCGAATCTCGCTGGGGTCGGGGAGAGGGCCACCGGATCCGATGCAAAACAGATGAAACATCAAAAGCCACCGTTGCAACATCAAAAATAACTATTGCAACACCATGAGGTACCTATTGCAACACTCAGATCCACGACAACCAGCCTGCCGCCAAGGTTGTCCACCATGGCCGCCGCCCAATTCTTCCCCGCTCGAATCTCGCCGGGGTCGGGGAGAGGGCCACCGAATCCGATGCAAAACAGATGAAACATCAAAACCACCGTTGCAACATCCAAAAATAACTATTGCAACACCATGAGGTACCTATTGCAACACTCAGATCCACGACAACCAGCCTGCCGCCGAAGGTTGTCCACCATGGCCGCCGTCCCCGCTCGAATCTCGCTGGGGTCCGGGAGAGGGCCACCGGATCCGATGCAAAACAGATGAAACATCAAAAGCCACTGTTGCAACATCCAAAAATAACTATTGCAACACCATGAGGTACCGATTGCAACACTCAGATCCACGACAACCAGCCTGCCGCCGAAGGTCGTCCACCATGGCTGCCGCCCGATCCTTCCCCGCTCGGATCTCGCCGGGGTCGGGGAGTGGGCCACCGGATCCGGGACGTTGGGTGCTCCCGGTTGGTTGAGGACGCCAGAGTGGGGGGAGGGGCGCTGCCAGGGTGGGTGACGAGGTTCCCGGAGTGGAGGAGCGCGCCGCCGCCAGGGTGGACGAGGAGGACGCCATGGTGGGGGAGCGCGCCGCCGTTGGGGTGGGGGACGAGGCCACCGGGAACTTGCTGCGTGTGGAGAGAGAGAGCTGTTGGAGGACTCTCTTGTTCGGTGAATGAGATCATGGGGATAAATATGTGAAGGGATAAGATTCATGTGGACGGTAAAGAGCCACGTGGCATCCGATATTTTGCTGGCGTCGGATGTTGGGAGCTTAGCATTACCGTATTTTTTTTTTACGTCCGGTCCTCCCACTTTTCTCCGTACATCCGTCTGCCTCTTGCCTCCCTTTTTCCCCGATCCTGCATAACTCCTCCCATCGGACTCTTCTTTTTTCCGGATCCACTTTCCTCCTCCCGTCAACCTCCTCCTGCCGCCGCCGACGCCCGTCTGCATCGCCCTAAGGCCGGCCTGGTAAATCCTGTAGGCCAATCAAGGTGAGGCCATTCTCCTCTCCATCCAGAACCGGTTATGCGTTTTTAAGTTTGCTTGTCGATCTCCTGTATCTGTCCCTCCCTCGCGTGCGTTTTGCCTCTGCCGCTCCTCTGTATGCAGGGGCGAAGCTAGAGCGAACACAACGGGGGTGCACCATTAGCACTACATTGCTATTACCTACCACTAAAATGAATATTACCTACCACTAAAATGAATACCCATGTAAATGCAACAGACAGGGCATCAAACTTTGGGGTATTATTTTTTATTCACCTCCACTAATCACCCAATCAGCCAAGCTATTGCTTGGTTTTCTTATCACACATGCATTTTCTGCTCGATTAGTCTGTTGCTTATCTTCAATGGGGTAATGTTCTTTTCTAGGCCTTGTGATACAAACTTTCATTTGTGAAGTAGCGTCTGCCATTATGCTCTCATTGCTCAAACGCTTGTGAGAATCGCATGACTGGATAACCTTACATGAAGTTTCATTTTTCAGAGAAGCATCGAACGTGCTCTGCCCCTATGGGGAATTACCACAAATTGTTTGAAAGAGGGGCCAGTTGAACAAGGTTACGCTTCGACAAAAAAATTGAAAGTGAGTTCTCATATCCCCTTGAAAATCTCACTAGAATTTGTTGGCATAATAGTATCAAATATTATGGTCATGAGTAGAACAAAGTTGATAGAATCACCATCTAGAATCAGAGACATATGATCAGCCTCTGGATGGGTCCAGTTAAAACAAATTTACATTATCCATTCATCATCCTGGCTGTTTGGCAGCCATATGTAGAGGACAAACATACCCAGTTTCTTTAACGGCTTTCATTTTCTTGCAGAAATTTGGAATTAATTTTCTTCATGGAAAAATTTGGAAAGCGGAACAAAGGACTTGTCAGCAGTTTTTTTTATTCACCTGACTTTATGAATTTGATAACAATATGGTTAGTGGAGTTATCATGACTGTTCATTCAGCAGGCCTATATTTTTCTAGATAAAACCTCATTGGTTATCTCCAACCCTTTTTGTAGATACAAATGCAACAGATCAGAAGGGCAGTGCCTAGACCTGTTTTTTTTTTTCAAACCAGACAGTTCCCAGACTTGAGAGGGTTCCAGTGGCCATCTTGACGCCTCACCTGCAGGTACTTCTACCTTCATAATTGGAAATAATTATAGTAATCTAATTGGTCCATCATGTTCTTTTTAAGCAACTAGAAATTTATATGTTCCTTCAGCGTGTAAAATTTTTAATGTAACAGCAGGGGCAGGCTCCTATGTTCTGAGTTTTTACCTGGTTGCTTGTGGTTCCTTGCTGTGCGCAATATGCAATGGTTACTTAACTGTGATGGTTATTTAACTGCAAGGTTCATTAAGTTTTTGGGTTGCTTATTCTTTTGCTAAATCTACCCTGAATGGTTTGATTCAAGGCGGTCATGACTGGACATGGGGGCTGTCATGGGCTCATGGCCTCCTGGCAATATGTATGGTATCTTATAATTTCTTTGTTTGCTCTGCAGGATCTGAAATAACATCAATCAACTTGCTGCTGACCTACTGAGATGCAGTAGCAGACTTTCATGCAAAATAAGGAGGTAGTGAGGAGTTACATGGATTATTGGTATGTGCATTTTGGTTTCTTTCTGTTTCAGAGATCTGAACTTTTAGCTTGATTGACATATGCCAGACATGCAAATGATTTGGCTGGTGCATATAGGATGCATTTTGCACCAATGATACCAGTGAAGGAAGTGTCACAGAGGTATACAATACATGCCTACCCTTTGTTTATATTTTCAGTTTTGAAAAAGGGTAGGCTGGTATGGACATTTGCTGTGTAGTTAAATTAAACTGAAATGTAAATTAGAATGGCTAGCTTCAGGCTATCACCATACTGATGTTCTATCTGTTGTTTCTGATCCGATCCCATCAGAGGAATCACGCTGTGCTTGTCCTCGACACTGCTTCCTGCTCCTCTCCATCAATATCCAGCGGTTCTCCACTGAGATCGACTGGCCGTGGTTGTGGTTATCACCTGGCTTGCCGGCCGTCGTGTTGCAGCAAGTCCTGTGCTCGTGTGGCCGCAAGTCTTAGTTCTGATGGCCGAGGGGTTGTGCTGTTCGCCTGGTCGGTGCACCTGGTCGTGGCAAGTCTTGGTCACGGTGATCACCTTGCCGGTGGAGTGGCTGCGGGGTGAGTTCCTGTCTTGAGTGGTGCAAAATTGATCCACGGGTGAGTTGGTGTTATCCACTTGCAATGTGATTCCATGTTGAATTTTGATGGCTATCCTTCGTTCAAACAAGGTACCTGGGAACTTGGATTACCCTTTCCTGAACCAAAACAATGAAAGACAGCCACTCATAGTTGATTAGATTTGTTGTCTAAGAAACCATACTGCATTGTCACACATAGTTGGTTAATTATTACGTGGTCTTCAGTTTGGTTCCCTGTTTTGATTATCTATTAAGGTGATGGCACTGATTTAACTAAAAGCTGTTGCCTCACATTCAGAGTTTGTGGACAATAAATTTCTGAGATGTGATGCAAAGAAATATAATCATGAGGTTTGCTTGTAGGAAGACACTGTGCTTACCATACAGAGTAGTGCTTGATATTTCAGGGTGAAGTGCATTTCTCTGATAGTTTTATTTATACCTAATCATAGGTTTTCCCTGTAGCTAATTATAGGTTGCAGGTTATTTTACTAATTTCAGAGAAATTTGCAACATGCTGCCTTGGAGCAACTCTGAATCTGAAGTAAACAAACTGAACCTGTGTTTCTAGGTTTCTTTTTTTATAAGAATGTGTATTGTAAATTTATAAGAAACTAATATTTACCAAAACATTTTGTATTCTGCCGAAAGTTTTGAGAAGCTACACAATTTTCATTTGAACCTGCAAGGTTTACATATAATTATTTTGTTTGTTTCCTAATGGGATGATGACTTTAATACTACAAAAGGCACGATATCTGTACTTGCCAATTCTCTGCTAGATTCTACTCTATATTATTTCATTCTTTTCTACAGACCAGGTTGCGCACACTGAGGACGACAAGAGATTACCAGCCGAGCTATATAGCTCATTGCTTGCTTGTGGTCTGCAAATTGTATGTCATGCCATTTTATGCTTCTTCTCTGCTGTTTTGATTCTCTGAAATGATTGAGTGTGCACTATTATGGTCATTGCATATAGGCGTTCGTGCTACGAGAGCTGTTGTTTAGCCTATTAGGAGGGCACCACATTTCAGTTATCTCCCATTTTCTGTTCTATTACTACCATCTCGCCACTTAGTTTTTGCACCTTTTCAATTTGTTGGTATGTGGTACCAAGTTTGAATGTGGATAACTTTATTTCTTTGGTTGGGAATACTCGTAACTAGTAGGCAACTTACGATAACTTGTGCAGTTCTTAAACTATCAGATAAATGAAACTGGAGGAAATGAACGTGTGCTATGGTAAGAAGCCATTGACTTGTACATCGATTACAAATATAACCAGGACTTACTATTCAGTTAAAGTTATATATTGCAAATTTGGTCTCACGTGCTTCATTGTTTCAGCCTGACAGGAAAGATGAGCTCACATGAGCCCACATGAGGGAAGCCATCACTGGGGTGGCCAATGAGCTAGTATACTTCATTTTGTTTCAGCCTGAATAGATGAAAACTTCATTTTGTTTCAGCCTGACTAGATGCTTTCTTCAGATGTTGGACTGCCTTGCTGGCATATTTATAGGCAGTGATAACTTCTTATTCATATTCTTTCAAACACCTGGGTGGTAATTGATCTTCCTGCCCACCTTCTCACATGCTGAAGACTCTGAATTGAATCTGCATTCCAATATTATGAGTGCGCTCCATCTGGTTATTTTGGAAAACTGTAACAAATTTCATGTAAAGATGACAATATCTACTTGGTTTTTTTGTCATTGTCTTTTGAAACTGTAACTTTCTTTGAAGCTTTTTCAAGCTGTTATTGATGGAAGGGAAAGCCTATGATTCGACTGTATGTTGATTGGTCTCATATTATTTGCCTCTGCTTCCTTTCATGTGTTCTAATGCGGTCTATACATTATTATTTAGTACGGATTGGTGAAAAGAATGAATACACTTCATAGCTTATGTTGCTGATGAGATAGGTGTATAGAAGATCAATCAATGCTATTGTAGCAATCCTCCATGTCTACTTCAGTACTTGAGTTAGTAGAAACCATGTACAGGCAAAGGTGAATACAATTCTGTAGAAAAAGATAAAATTGCGGCATGGGGAAGGTTGAAGATGGCACTCAAGTGATAAGTGTTTTAGTCTTAGTTTTCTTTGCAAAATAATTGTTTGTTAGCATCAGATGGCAGCCATGCACATAAATGTTATGAGTGCTTCATGCCTTCTTACTCAAAGTCCTATACACTTCATGCACTTAATCTGATAGTCTAGGCTTGGATATGAGCCACTTTATGTGTTTTCATATTTGCTTTGACACTTATGTAGAATTGATCCTTGTGTATCTCAATACGGCTAAAAAACAACAAATTGTTAGAATCGTATGATAACAAAGCACTATGTTTTTATACTCTTGTTAGGAGTTTTTTTTTTATTACACTATTATCGTCTTATTGAATACTCAATGTATTATAATATAATAAATATTTTGCGGTCCATAGCAATGTACGGGCACGATCCTAGTCACTTATAAGGGTAAACAAAAATCATTTCTATTTTTACCTTAACAAAATGTCTAAATTCTGGAACAATAAACTTTTCTATTTTTATTTATTTAGTGCTTAAATCACGAGGTACCATTCCTGTTTGTTTTTTATACTCAGGTACCATTCCTGTTAATCTGAAGATAGGTTTTTCCCTGTAAGATGACTTCTGCCAACTGATTCCAAAAGAACATCACTTTGTCACACGTAAATAACCAGTTCCCAAGCAAACATTGATTTATCTTTAGTTTCTACAAGTTCTTTTTTTACCTTGAACACGCAGGAGAGCTGTGTAGGAAACGGTGTGGAAACCCATACAACACCACACACTCACATGCACTACTTGCCTTTAAAACAAATAAGAAACCTGACCTCGCCACCAGATGAGAAAAACACTTGGCACATATTGACATCAAATAAGATGAAGTGTTTGAAAGAAATGAATTGAGGTTTTCATTCATGAATTGTTTTCTATTCTTGCACTTTGCCATAGTTAGTCAAATATAAGGTTGGTGTTCGATTCATACCTATAAATATGGTAACATTGTTTCTTTGACATGCCCTTTGGGAACAGGACTACATAGATTTTGCTCTATTCCAGATATTTTATAGCTTTTTTGCTTTGAGGTTCACAAACCTTACATGGACAGAACAGAGGAACACTGAAGCAAACCTCGAACAGAGGTGAGAGTACCATTGCACTGGCTGGAGGAAACAACCAGATGGAGAGGGAGGGCATTGTCGAATTGGCTGGGGAAAACAACCTCAAAACCTTGGCATTTATTCATGAACAAGTTAGATTGAATCATCAGACCCTAAATTACAAAGCTCATCAGTACAGGCAAACAACCAGATATACTACGGTATATCTCTCTCAGCAGTTTAGATTGCTCTGACCGATGACCGAGCCGATGTGCATGGATCATGACCTTGGCGGCTTCTCGAGCAACGCGGAGAGGTAGACCTCGTCCTTGGACTTGAAGGAGACGACCCACCGGTGCTTCTTGTACCTGAACTGCAGGAACATGTACATGTAGTCGTCGAGGTCCTTGCGCGCGCAGGCGAACTTGTCGACCCAGAGCAGGCCGCCGGGTCGGAGCACGCGGTCCCAGTCGAAGAGCACGAAGTCCAGCAGCTGCAGGTCCACCCACCCCTCGAAGAACCCCGCCGTGTGGATCAGGTCCATGGTGTTGTCGAACAGCGGCAGCCGCTGGCTCATGGTCGCGTATAGCGGCACCAGCCCCCGCAACGCGATCGTCTCCGCGAACGGCGCGCCCAGGTTCAGCGCCGCGGACACGATGGTCACGCCGCGCTCCCGCATGCGCGCCGCGAAGCTGCCCGTGCCCACGCTCACGTCTAGCCCGATCCGCACCTCGCCGGGCTTCGCCGCCAGCACGTCGTCGATGCGGAAGTCGGCGAGGGACGACGCCGCGGTGCCGTTGCGCGCCGCGGCCACCCACCGCCGCTTCTCCCGGTCCATGTCGAAGCAACCCACGCAGCGGTCGTAGCCGCGGCGCTGGTTCCGGGCGGACAGGCACTTGTAGCCGCGGCAGTGGTAGCGGCTCCACCGTACGTTGCCGTCGTCGGGCAGCGTCCAGAGCGACTCGTTGATGGGTATCGGGCGGCTGAAGAACTTGGAGGCCAGGGCGAGGCAGCGGCGGCGCGGCAGCGGGTCACAGCCGCCGAGCATGAGGCGCTGGCCGAGGTCCCAGTCGTCGGGGCAGTGGGCGCCGACGTCGTAGCTCATGTACTCGTCCAGCTCCTGCCGCATCAGCACGCAGGCATGGCCGACGGTGCTGTACGTCCGGTTGGTTCCGTACACGCTCGGCAGGCCGTCGCGGTTGGCCTTGGCCGTCACGTACTTGCGCGTCTCCTCGGCCGTGAAGAAGTTGACGAGCGGGTCGACGGCCGGGGCGGCGGCGTCGCCGTCGCCGCCGTCGGGGTCCGGGCGCGGGATGCGGATGAGGCGCAGGGCGATGTGCGCGCTGTAGAGCGGGTGGATCACCTCGTCCTCGAGGAAGCGCCTGAACTCCGGCATGGTCATGTTCTCCGGCTGCTTGTGGCGGGCCTTGCTCTTCTTGGTCTTCTTGCCGATCTTGAGCGCCGTGGCCTCGAGCTTGTCCTGCAGCTCCGCGAGCTGGACGAGCACGTCGTCGACGCGGTCCGCGAGCGCGCGGATGTCGAAACCGGCATACCCGCCGGCGCCGCCCGCGGCGGTGTGGAACTTGGCGCAGTGGGTGGGGTCGTCGAGGCCTGGGAGGAGGTTGTTGGTGGCGTAGAAGCGGTGGAGGCTCGCCATGCTGATGAAGATGACGAACACGCCCAGCGCCAGCTGCATCGCCGCCATGAGCCGCGTGAACCGGCACCGCGCGAAGCAAAACCCCTCCATTGTTGGCTTGGCGGGCCGATCGGCGGAACGACGGGCGACGCGGCCAGAACAGAGCACAGCCCCAATGGTGCGCGCTTCGATCAACAGTGTGGATTAGTGTTGCCAGCTTTAGCCGTCTTGGTTCATGGGATTACTTTGGTTTCTAGCCATGATCGGATGGGTGGGCAGGTGATCAGTGCTTAGGGCGCACTCCACTCGCGAGGCTCGGATCTCCATGCTCATGGATTAATTGTTCATCAGCCTACTCAATGTTGAAGAAAAAGGAGCTAGGAATAGTGAAACAGACAACAGGAAGCAAAGCAAATGGGGATTACTGTGGATGGAGGAGTTGACGAGTGAAATAAAAGTGACACGAAAGCGCGTCAGAGAAGCAAACTGCGCGCTGGAAGAAAGCAATCACGATCGAATTTGAATCTCCGCTGATTCTCAATTTTCGTCCGCAATTCGACATGTATTTCTAAGCACTCAACTCTTGGCATAATCGGATTTGGAAATATGTGCCCGCCATAAGGCAATAGCGTCTGCAGAGACTAGAAATAAATTTTAATGTTTTTAATCTATTTGCTCGGCATCCTTTCGTCCAATTAGAAGAAAAAAGGTTTTGCTTTTGCTTTACTACAAATTTCTGAAAATCACAAGAAGCTTGCTAACGTTGTGAATAAGGTAAGCTTCTTGTTATGACTTCTGCTGTCTTCTTGTTTCATATACGTTTCTCAAAGTCTCAAGCGTGTGGATTAAGTTTCGGAAACAAAATCAAACCAATGTAGTGATGATTTGCATAAGACGGGTTTTAGAAAGAAAAGGCCTTCAAAAATAAATTTTGAACTTTGATTTCTCTTATCATATAATGCCAAATGCTCAATTTAAATCATATTAAAAGCACTTCTAAATACAAATCAATTGATGCAGCTTATGAAAACTAAACATATCTACAGAGGCTTCATCAAAAAATAGTGATTTTACCCGGCTTCTAGTTTATTTTAGATTCGGCTTACAAAACAACTTTACGCTACAGTGGCTCGTTTTGCGCAAAATAGGTGAAGCTAAAGCCATCGTAAGGCCTCCCAAATAGGTCATAATGCGAGGAATCATCTTAGTATTTCTCTGTTTTCGGGCACCACGTGGGTTCTTAGGCCAGTCTTAGTACATGGTTTCATTGCACTGTTATCAAGACTGCCATGTCATCTTTTGAAAGGAATGAAACTCACAATTTCATTGCACAGTTTCATAGACAGCCTGCAACATTTAATTTTTGCATGGAGTTAATGATCATGTGTCATGTGATGAAAAATAACATCCTCAATGCAAGTTTTATTGAGTTTCATGAAACTTGTAACTGTGCTAGGTGAGTTTTTATGGGGATGAAACCTTCCTCTCCTCTCTCCTCGTAATTAGAGTGTTAAGTCAACAAAACTACTTATGTGGCATAGAATTTAAAACTCTCGGGGACTAGCTTCAACCCATCATTTCCGGCAATACAGCCTCAGTCTGAAACCCGACTTTCTCGAGTCCCCCCGGTGCCATCGGGCTACGCTGCACGGATACGCCAGAAATCTGCCGTATTGGCTATGTGTCCGGTACGGATACGGTAGGGATTGGTGGAAAATATGATGATACGTTCCTCAGTACGTATCAAGCCTTTTTGAGTACAGCCTAGCCCAACATCACGCCCTACCTCCTGTGCGCCCTTTCCCTGACGCCGACCCTCTTCACACATCGTGCCGCCGCCGGCTCCCCACTCGTGCGCCGCCGCCCGCATGGTGTGGATAGGAGCGTCGGTGCTGCCACTCACTAGCGACGGACTTCTAGCATACCGCCGATTCGCCACGGACGGCCACACTACACCCGCAAAGCTGCCGGCCACGACGACCTACAATCCTGCATTTCTGACCCGCAAGACAAGAAGCTCTACAACTCTCCCTCGACTCCAGCAAACTCTGGTAAGTTGTTCACCTGTGGTTTGTTTACCGACCGGTTAGCTCTTTCCTCCTTCCCTTTGCTTTGCTCAGTTCCTACTTTGCTTTGCTCAGTTCCTATCGAGAAGGGCACTCTAATGAGGCCGCAGACATGGAGACCATCCATAGCCTAATGGAGTGAAGGTCCATGTTGGCCTCAGTTCTTGTGCTTAGGCATCATCTAGCTCTGATACTACTGCTGTGATAAGGAATTCAGCTTCAAAAGCACTTTACTTGTTATGTTATGTACTAGAACCTCTGTTCTCTACTATTTGTCTATGTTGGACTTGTGTTTATTGTTGTGAACAAGAGATGCATTGGTATTTATCTATACTAGCAAGATGTCCGTGCATTGCTGCGGTGAAATGTGGTTGTATTTTCTAAACCTCGTGTATTTTTATATTTCTACTACTATATTTTATAAAAACGGATCTCTATACATTTGCTAGAAAATCAATATAATTTTGACTTAAATATGTTTGCTACTCGTACTTATTACACTTTTTATTTAAGTAAGTGATAACCATTCTAATTTTAATCTTAAAGTATACGAGGATTATATAAGCGAACCCGCACCATTATTCCAACCCGCCGCCTTTTGATGAAAATGTGTAGCCCTGTACAAATAATAGTGTTAAAAAACTACGTCCTTCTTAATAACCTAAGCATTCGATGTTCTATATAATAGTGTTACTTGTCCTTCCAATTTCAAAGCATGATCTTGACCTGCTAAATCAATTGCAACTGAATATTGGCCAAGATTCTCATGCGGCTGATGCTCAGTGATCTAGCAATTCATATCGTAAAAAACTATGTTTGGCACATGACCAGATGTTTACACTTCACACTGTCAAAATTGGAAATACCATCACAAATGCATCAGCTGCTTTTGTTATTCCTAGGAGCAAGCAGCTCCGGTCAATTGTGCAGCGTTGTGCAAAAGGCTCTTCCACATCGCCTGGGACTATTAGATCTGATGCATCGGTTATCCTCTCATACACGACATGGTACTATAAGTTCCGTCTTTTAGGGAAGCAATGAAAGTGTTGTTACCTATCACTTTGCTTAAAATTCTATTTATATACTCTATAGTTTCTCCGCGCGCACATGGGTAAAATAGGCAGTCAAGAAAAAAAATGAGTTCGTCGCTCGTCAGCATGGATGATTAGTGGACAGACATTTTTTAAAAAAAAATAGTGCACCGATAAGTATTTTATGAACATAAACTACATTCAGCCAACTGTATAGGAGCATTTATACATTGGATGAACCGTTAAAAGCCAACATTGACCGGTGACCATAAGCATGTCGAGATCCAAAAGCAACGGAAACCTACTTATAGAGCTAACTCCTTGGGGGCTCCTTATCAAAAGCTCCTTGGGTGCATGCAGTAGATAACCATGGGTCTTCAGCATATTAGCTAGGGGTCAAGATGGTACAAAAGATGAAATGAAGGTTCAGCAGCGGCTGGTAAGTGGCCAATTTCTTGTCAAAATTACTGAAGCATGAAGTACACAAAGTATCAGACTTTGGATTTGCCTTTTCCTTTTGCGGTGTGAGTGAAACGAGTCTTCTTTGCTTTCTTGTTCTTTTTGCCAGAATCACCATCTGAGTCGTCATCACTACTATTGTCAAGCTTGCCATTTGATTTCTTCCGGGAACCTAATCCATATACAGATTCCTTGGCCTTCTGTTCGGTCCTTTCTTCTGTAAATTCATCTTCAATCTTTGGTTTCCATATGAAAATGGACCTGCAAGGACCATCTTGTGAGTTGTGGGAGGGGAAAAAAAGATCTAGCACTGGATAGTGATATTAGGCACTAATACATCGATAGGCCTACCTTGAGCTTCCTGTTGCCAGGATGTCATCTTGCGGGTGTAGCTTGTTCACTAGGCTGATTGTTGTTATGTCAGGGTCCATCACCTCTGAAGTGTATGCCAGTGAGGAATTGCTAGGCCACAGTAGCATCTTAAACCTCTTGGTCCAGGTGTTGCAATACCAAGACAGGTTCTTTTGGCACTTTCAGAATGATTTGGTTCTGATCCCAGCCAGCTCTTTCCATTTGCTCGAGGAAGTCAGTAAATCCATGCTCCAATGCTAGAATGCTATCCTCTAGCCAAGAGAAAATCTCATCCTGGTTTTTCCGATTTTTTTGAAGCCAATGTGCCTGCCAGAGGCTTCTCAGGACAGACGTGCTGTTTGCCGCCTCCTGAAAATAAGTGAAGCAGATACATGATATGCATTTGTTGATCTGATGGACAGCTATTTATATGGCATTTTCAGCAGTAAATCACCTAGAATGCAACAAGAAATGTTGGCTCTCTTGATCCAAACTGCTCAACAAAGAGAACATACTTCTCATTCTTGTACAACTTCAATAGTCTATTCACCTGGCAGCCAAAAGCTCCACCTCGAAATCCGACACCCGCACCTTAGCTCCCCACAAGTGCGTTAGATATCCACCCAAATTCCCCCGAACCGATCGATCGCCGCAGCATCGACCTTGAAATCCTACCCGCATTGCCCCACCAACCCAAGACGTGAGCCACCCGTCGGCCCGCGCGCACGGAACCTCAGCACCGCGGGAGGGGAGGAGGGGCAGACCTGCGCGGCGTTGGTGGATGGGCGCGACCGGCCTGCGGACGCCGAGGCCGACGCCGCTCGGCCGACCTTGCCGCCGAGGCCGCGCGGGGCGCCCCGCTCCGGCCACCGCTTGTGTTTCGAAGGAAGGAAAACCCTTTAACCCCCTCTCTTCCCTCCCATTTCCACCCAAACCCCCCTCTCTTCAGAATTTGAATTGCGGGTTGATTCCTATAAAGTTGAGTGACTTTTTTGAAAAATGACCACGATGGACGGAAAAAAAGCAGAAGCGTCACTTACTTATAATATTAAAAGCAAAATGCCCGTGCGTTGCTACGATAAAAAATCTATTGTGTTTTCTAAACTAATGACATTTTATACCAACACAAATACTGCCATATCCTTTTTTCTTTTCAGTTCCCCGTAACAACTATATCCAACATTTTCTAAGTTTAAGAAGTTACCACGCATCAATTCTAACGTCCAAGAGTGAAAACATATCACATTCACATTTAAACAGTACTCCTATCAGTCATATTGTTTGCTTGATATTTTCACCATTACCCAAAGAATGAGTCACCCCAGCCATCTGATTGTGCAATTTAAGCAGAAATGCCACACGTAGCAAGAACTCCATGGCTCTACTTGAACATACTTCACCGCAGGGGGATATTATATATAGACTGTAACAGAATAGAATAGCTTAATGCAGAAGAGCCAGCACAATGCAGCAACTGTCAACTGGAGATATTTAGGGCTATAACATTGCTAGTATGGCTGTAAAGCAGATTTCATGGTAGATGCTAGATAATAGCCCACCATATGCACAAGGATGGTCATTTATTAAAGCTGCCAGATTAAAAGATTGGATGATCACCATTTCAAAAAAAAGAAAGAAAGAAAGAAAAAGAAGACAGATTGGATGATGGTCTTAAATGATTTGACTACGCAAACCCAATTTAGTATTTCTGCACATCAGGTGCGTTCCTCATGCTGCATCTTTTGATCTGTGCCCTTGAATTTCAGGTAAGGTAGGGTACTGCTTCATGCATTACCTGCTCAAGAATTGTAAAGAAAAAAAATACTCGCAAACACAAAACTGTTTTAAATTTGAAGTAAGCATCTCAGATTTCCATGTTCACAAAACTGTTTTAAATTTGAAGTAAGCATCTCAGATTTCCATGTTCGTCAGTATAATTTTCATGTGTTTCTGATACAAAGTGCATTTGTATGCCTGCCTGAAATGCGATCTTGAGATCGTGCAACCCTCGTTCAAAAAAAAGAGATCGTGCAACCGTGGTTTCAATGTGATCTGAAAGAATTTTCTGCACATTATATTAGTCTGCTGCTAAATCATTCTTGCACTTTGAAGGTCCGGCCAGGTATAGCAGTAGCACACACCTGAAATAGTTTTGAGGGAAGTATCACAAAATGTTCATTGTAACAGACAGTAGCATGCTGTTTCGGCACTTGACTTGAACATGAAGCTTTTAGTTTCTAATTGTTTCTTTCCCCCATCTGCAAGAATGCTACTAACACCACTGGTGCATTGTGCCATTAAGCCATAATTTTAATTTTGGGGTCTCATCATGGGCTACCGGGTATGGTTCTGATCTATGTTCATTTGCCTGCAGCTCCAATAATCATACAGCAGATGGGTCAGAACAAATAAGCTTGGCCTTCGTCTGCGCACACGGAAGACATCTGAGTTAGCTGGGAGATGATATTGAAGGTCAAAATAGTTCCTGGGAATTGTCTAAAATTCCTCGTATGGTAGTTTAGATTCACATGTTCCTAAGTTGCGCATTTGTATGTTTGTAATGCGATCCTTCAGAATTCAGATCGTGCAATCGTAAGTTGCTCTTCTTGTGCCCTTCAAAGGCCAAACCAGGGAGCACTATGTTTCCTTTGTGCGTTTGCTTTCCTGTATTCCCTGTTACTCTACTCCAAAATCATCCATCATGCCACAAGAACTGATGCTTAGTAATGTCAAGAAAGCTGTCCGAAATGTTCAGCTGTAATCTCGGAACTGTGTTCTTACAAGAGAAATCGTTGCTGCACTCTGCATGCTACCACAAACCACATTGACACCTAGTACTGACAGCGAAATTTTACAGAGCCTATCCTGGGATGGATTGGGGATGGAATCGTGAGAACACGAAACAAGCAGGGGTTTGAGTTTGGGGCTTGTGACGGCGCACCATTTCCTGGAGATCTCATAGGAACTTGTGGCACTTGGGTTTGCTCGGATCGTCGGGCTTCTCCGCTTCTGGGGCCTTGACTTCCTCCGTAGCATCAAGAGAGGCCCTCCAGTCAACGCAGAGTTCCCCGATCATGGTCGTACCAGCGCTCTGGCCGACCGCGGCCCTCTTTCCTCCACGCGATGCCACCGCCGCCGCCGTCTTTGCGCCAGAGTCCTTGTCGTCCGCCTTCCTCTTGAGCCTGGCCCCACGGCCGCCGCCTCCTCATCAATCTCCTCCTCGATTCATCACGGGGATTGGCGGCGGTGGGTAGAGGAGCACGAGATCCAGGCGATGACGGGGAGCCCAAGCTCCAGGCGGAGGTCGGCAGCGGCGTTGGGCGGTGGCGGCCAGGCGCGCGACCAGGACGCGGGGCAGCGACGACCTGGGAGGCGGGTGTCGGGCATGCACCCCATGCCCACAAGTAGACCTTGGACGACCCACTAAGGGACGTACTCGGATATGATCAGGATAAGGGATAGGCGTATCCCACTCGGACTAATCAAGTGTGTGTATGGAAAACTACTCGGGCCATACCGAGTAGAACTCTGTAATAGTACCCGACTGGACTCAGACTTGTAACCCTGTCCTCCCGTGCATATAAGGGCGGGTAGGGACCCCCCTAAAACAGAACAATTCGAGTTCATCCAAGACCAATACAAACAAACACGTAGGACGTAGGGTATTACGCGATTTAGCGGTCCGAACCTATCTAAATCGTGTTCCTTGCATCACCATTGATTCCTTGATTCTCGACGATCCTTACCGCATAAAAGACCATCTAGGGTACCCCTAGGCGGGATGCCGGTCTAAAACACCGATAGTTGGCGCGCCAGGTAGGGGAGCTCGTCGAGTTTCTCAGCGCGACCTCAATGGCAACGGTCATCATCAAGCCCGTCTTCACCATCGAAGCGGGCGCAACCTTCATTTTTGGATCCTGGCTCTGCATCGCCGATGGTGTTGGTTTGTTCCGGCGCGAGATCATCAACGCCCAGGAGAAGAAATCGGAGGGTTCGGTCAGAAAAAACCAAGATTTCAAAGTCGACAACTTCGAGTTCAACTACGCGTCGGACTCGACTTCGGTTCAGACTAGTCGGTTCCAGTCACTCCCCAAGCCGGTTTCGACTCCAAAACGGTTTCCGCACGGACTCCGCAATGCAGCCGAAGCCCACCAGGGTTTTTTTACTCGAATTCAACTCGAACTCGAGCACGACGAAGACGACGACTCCGACTCGGTTTATCCACCAGAGATACCATTATCTGGTCCAGCCCAAGGACTGGTAATAACTTCAACATCACAAGGCAGATTCGTACATTGGCCAGGTTTGAGACCATCTCTTCTTGCCCGCGACTACGAGTCACGCCTTGTCGCTCATATAGACAACCTCCCATATCAAGAGGGTGTCCCACTCACTTCCAACCGCGAGAAAAGTTCCACAGATTGCAACATCAAGTTCCGGAAGCTACTACCCAGACATGGAAGTCTTTGTTATTACTCAAAATAACAACCCGGGTACTAGCCAGAACAGAACCCCCAGGCGATTAGCACAACTCGACAATATCTCAGAAGACGAGTCTACAGCTGATGCCCCACAAAACGAAACCTCTGATCAAAGGAACCAAAGAAGGATGCGCAATGCTACTCAAGCCGAGCGACGACAGTCGATGGCTACAAATATTCCCATCACAAACCTTGAAAGGGCTTTCGACGCAGTTCAGGCTCAAGAGCACAATACTCCACTTGCGGCAATCGCTTCTATCAATCTTTTAACAACGTTAATGCCTCAAGATAGGGACAACGCAGCCACAGCCCAGCTCGTGCAGCGCGGCAACGGACTAATCGCACAACTCGCGGAGCAAGCTTACAAGCTACTCGACAAGGAATCACCAATTCCATCTGTTCCTCGCATCACGACCCATCAAGAAGGCAGCAGAGGTGCTGCAGCCAACAACAACGATGCTCCAAGAAACGACAACGAAGTCGTCAACCAGCCTCGGCAGCACAGCCAAGGCCCAAGCAAACACAATACCCCAACACGCCATAAGGATATTGGAGAGGCCAGCTGCACCAACTCGGTAAAAAGCATTCGCCCTACTCGAAAGAATCACGAAGTGTCCAACTTCAGTGATCTACGAGAAATACTCAACAGTCGGCGCGAGCGAGAAGTCGACAACTAGAACCACTTTCCTGCTTTCACAAATCGGGTAATGAAGACAAGACTACCTGACAAGTTCAAGCCAACAGGAATTACCATGTACGATGGCAAGCAAGACCCTATTCAATGGCTACGATGCTACTCCTTGGCAGTTCAGGTAGCCGGAGGCAATAACGACACCAAAGTTATCCACTTCCCCATATGCATGGAACCCGCACCGCTGACGTGGCTTGAGTCACTCAAACCCAAGTCAATTGACTCTTGGGCAGATTTGACAAAAGCTTTCACCAACAACTACGCCGGCTCCATGGCTAGACCAGGCAACAAGATCGACTTAAGTCAAATTAAGCAAAAAGAAGGCGAAACCTTACGCGACTATTTGCGATAGTTCTTCGAAAAGAAGGCAACCATAGTTGACATTTCAGAAACAGACATCATCGAGTGTTTTCAGAACGGACTCTATGATCGACGAACATACCAAGACTTCGGTCGATGGCGACCAGCTAATGTCAAAGATCTTAAAGTTATGGTACAACAGTGGGCAGATGAAGAAGACAAAGAGCGAGAACGGTTTGGCTCCCACTGCAACCGTGGATGCGACAAAAACAACAACAATGACAAGGATAGAACTCGACACAACGATACTCGAAACAACTTTTCGAGCAAACAATCGCAAAAGGAAGCCCGACAACACTGTTGCTGCCATGAACAACTCCAGGAAAAAGGGATCCCGCAAAAATGATGAAGGGCCGACCTTCACCGAACTACTCAAAAAGCAGTGCCCATGGCACCCGACTAGCAAAAACTCGGCAATAGACTGCTACAGCATGCGCCGAGTAATGCAAGACTTACCCGCACCACCACCCCCTGAAGAGTACGCTAAGAAAAGGATAAGGGCAAGAACAAAGTCCACAACGACGAAGAAGAAGAAGGCGACTTCCAGACCGCCTCCAAGACAGTCCATGTCATCTTTGGCGGAATACCAGGCACCGCATCCAAGCGAGCCAACAAACTCGTACTCAGGGAGATCATGGCCATCGAACCAACAGATCCAACACTGCTAAAGTGGTCAGAAGTGCCCATATCCTTCAGCAGAAAGGACCAATGGACCAAGTTCTCAGAACCAGGCCGGTTCCCCCTAGTACACGATCCCATTGTGGCAGGCTCAAAGCTAACCAAAGTACTCATCGACGGCGGAAGTGGACTCAACGTCATTTTTGCCAAAACATTGAGGAAGATGTGCCTCGACGTTACAGAAATGTTTATTCCAACAGATTCACCCTTCTACGGCATCGTACCTGGAAACGCAGCTATACCACTAGGACAAGTCGTCCTCTCAGTTACCTTTGGAACTAAGGAACACTACCGTACCGAGTACATCAGATTTGAAGTCGCCGACTTCGAGACATCTTACCACGCCATACTCGGAAGGCCAGCACTCGCCAAGTTCATGGCCATACCATACTACGTTTACTTGGTACTCAAAATGCCAAGCCCCAAGGGAGAACTAACACTACGAGGAGATCTACGGCGATCCTACAAATGCGACACCAAAGCCGTGGAAGTCGCCATGACTTCTCAAACATCTAGCCCCATGCAACAAGTCTTCACAACTTCAAAGAAGCTCCATCCAACTGAACTCGAGATCCTAGAAAATAAGTCGGGGCCTACAAAGGTGAAACCCGCAAGCAAGCAAGACTTCAAACAAGTCGATCTCCAGATGGGCGACTCTTCCAAGACAGCCCTGATTGGAATAGGGCTAGATCCTAAATAGGAATCCGCGCTCGTCAGTTTCCTTCGGGCTAACCACGATATCTTCGCTTGGAAACCAGCTAACATGCCAGGTGTGCCTAAGGAACTGATCGAGCACTCTCTAAATGTTGATCCCAAAGCTACCCCAAAACGGCAGCGACTTCGCAGATTCGCTTAAGACAGACGAGAAGCAACCAAAAAAGAGCTAGCCAAGCTACTCGCAGCAGGGTTCATCAAAGAAGTTTTTCACCCTGACTGGCTAGCAAATCCCGTACTCGTCCGTAAGAAAAAAACAACGAATGGAGAATGTGCGTCGACTACACTGACCTCAACAAGCACTGTCCAAAAGATCCTTTCGGTCTACCCAGGATCGATCAAGTGATCGACTCCACCGCTGGATGCGCTTTACTATATTTTCTCGACTGCTATTCCGGCTATCATCAGATAAGCCTCAAGGAAGAAGATCAAGCCAAAACAACTTTCATCACACCTTTCGGAGCTTTCTGCTACAAAACAATGTCCTTCAGACTAAAGAATGCAGGAGCAACTTATCAACGAGCTATACAAATGTGCTTCGAAAAGCAACTTCACCGCAATGTCGAAGCTTATGTCGACGACGTAGTCGTCAAAACAAGAAACTAGGAGGAACTCATCGCTGATCTGGAGGAAACTTTCTCTAGTCTAAGAGCTTTCCGATGGAAACTCAATCCTACTAAGTGCGTTTTCAGATTACCTTCAGACAAGTTACTCGGGTTCATCATTAGCTATCGCGGCATTGAGACCAACCAGGAAAAAATATCTACCATCACAAACATGCAAGCACCAGCTAGCATCAAGGATGTGCAGAAACTCACAGGCTGCATGGCCGCTCTCAATCGGTTCAGCTCGAGACTTGGAGAACGGGGACTACCCTTCTTTAAGCTTCTCAAACACCAGGACAAGTTCAACTGGACAGAAGAGGTAGACAAGGCACTAACGCAACTCAAAGACTTTCTGTCAAAGCCTCCTGTACTCACTGCTCCATCTCCAAATGAGGACTTGCTTCTATACATATCAGCTACTACTCATGTCGTCAGCACGGCAATAGTAGTCGAACAGTCTGAACCAGGCCATGCTTACAAGGTCCAACGACCTGTATACTTCGTCAGCGAAGTACTCTCGGACTCCAAAACTCGGTATTCACCGATACAAAAACTTTTATACGCAATCCTGCTCACCTCCCGAAAACTGCACCATTATTTCCAACAACACAACATCACAGTCATCTCTGACTTCCCGCTTGACAAAATTCTTCACAACAGAGACGCCACGGGTAGAATCTCCAAATGGGCAATTGAACTCGGAGCTCTAACCTTGGACTTCAAGCCAAGGACAGCTATCAAGTCCCAAGCTTTGGTCGACTTCGTGGCTGAATGGACTGAAAATCAAGTACCAACACCAGCGAGTGGCCAGAGCACTGGGTGATGTACTTCGACGGGTCCCTCAAACTTGAAGGGGCTGGTGCAGGCGTACTCCTCATCTCCCCAAAGGGAGACCAGCTCAAATACGTACTGCAAATCTTCTGGGAGGCATCAAACAACAAAGCCGAGTACGAAGCACTGCTACACGGCCTTCGCCTTGCAATCTCCCTCGGTATCAAAAGACTACTGGTGTACGGCGACTCACGAGTCGTTATAAACCAAGTCAATGACGAGTGGGACCGAAACAAGGATAATATGGACGCTTACTGCAAAGAAGTCCACAAACTGGAAAACAAGTTCTCAGGTTTGGAATTTCATCACATCGTCCGCGATAACAACGTAGCCGCCGACATCTTATCAAAAATGGGCTCAACTCGTGCAGAGGTTCTAGCAGGAATTTTCGTACACGAACTGCACAAGCCGTCAATACCTGAACAAGTTACACCGCCAATGGTCCAGACTACTAACGTCACTCGAGAAATCATGATGATAGAAGTCGACTGGAGGACACCCTTCATTGACTACATCAAAGATCACAAACTACCACCTGATAAAAATCAGGCTGAACAAATCTCCCGGCGAGTAAAAAATTACGTTCTAGTCGGAGACAAGCTCTACAGGAAAAGTGCGTCATCAGGAGTACTCATGAAGTGCGTTACCCATGAAGACGGCCAAGAAATCTTAGAAGAAATTCGCAAGGAAATCTGTGGCAACCACGCATCTTCACAAACAATAGATGGCAAGGCTTTCAGAGCAGGCTTCTACTGGCCAATGGCTCTGGCCGACGCTAAACAATTGGTTCGGAAGGGCAAAGGTTGTCAATTCTTTACCAAACAACAGCATGTACTGGCCTACAAGTTAGTCACAATACCTCCAACATGGCCGTTTGCTTGCTGGGGGCTTGACATGATAGGGCCATTACCAACTACGCTAGGAGGATTCAACCGAGTACTCGTAGCAATAGACAAATTCACCAAGTAGATAGAGGTCAAACCAATAAATTGCCCCAAGGCAGACCGAGTCCTCGACTTCTTGGATGAAATCGTACACCGCTACGGTTTTCCCAACAGGATCATCACATACCTAGGGTCAAACTTCAACAATCACGATTTCTAGGAATACTGCGAGAATAGCGGAATTGACATTCGCTATGTCTCGGTCGCTCACCCGTGAGCCAATGGACAAGTCGAGCATGCCAATGGCATGATACTCAACGCCCTCAAGAAAAGACTACACGACGTCGGCAACACCAAAGGCAGCAAATGGCTCAAGGAGTTACCCAATGCTCTGTGGGGACTACGAACCCAACCATGCAAGACTACTGGGCTCTCACCCTATTTCCTCGTGTATGGCTCAGAAACCATATTACCCGTCGACATCATGTGGCAATCACCCTCAGTCGAACAATATGATGAAGAACTGGCAGAAGAAACAAGATGAACAGATCTAGACAGTCTAGAAGAAGCAAGATGCGCAGTGCTAGTGCAATCTGCCAGATACCTTGATGGGTTAAGGCGTTACCACAACCGCAACGTCAAGGAACAATCTTTCAATTTGGGCGATATGGTCCTCAAACGAATCCAAGACACGTCAGGGTTGCATAAACTCAATTCATCATGGGAAGGTCCTTACATCGTATCAAAAGTTATGGGACCCGAATCTTACAGACTGCAAGAGCTCTCAGGAGAACAAGTACCAAACTCTTGGAATATAGAACAACTCTGTCGCTATTACCCGTAGCAGCACCCGAGTAATTGCTTCAAAGCAAAAACTCATATCAATTACTCGAGGCAACAGCTCAACTACCGACTTCAAGATACACTACTCTTGACTCAAGAATACCAACTCAACAGGCATCACTGCCCTGATACAGTTTCAGTGGTGGAGTAATTCTTTACTCAAGACCGACGATACATCAACAAGTTACATACGAGCAAAAGTACTCGAAATACAAAAGGACTACAAGCAACTGCCTACTGACGGGCTGCATTTAAGCCTTAGGCTTTTACAATACCACAAGGCCACTCAGGTCTGCCGACTACAATGGGGAGGGCCTACACGCAAGGAAGCTGCGCAAAACGCAGCCATATCCAGGTCCTCTACCCAAGGCAACGCTAGGAACTCCTGTACCGCCTCTGCTTTGACAGCGGCAACGATGAATCCTGCGCACCGCGCCAAGAGGGAACCAAGGCTGCTCTTTTGCTAGCCTTGCCGAACCAACCCACTCTACGGCCACACCTCTACCTCTAAGAGAGCGGGATAAAGACCGCGGCACTCATCACCCATCACTCACGAGTTCCAGCGCGTACTCCACTGGATCACGAGCTGCAAGATGAGGCGCGCGATGAAACCTCCTACGATGATTCTTCTAGCATCACGGCTATCCCTACGAGCGCTAGAGTCTGTGAAGGGAAAGTGGTCTCAATCTACGAGGAATCTTCTAGCACCGGTGTACTCTTTGAAGGCTCTCTACACTCAAACAACAGTAACCGAAGGTAATCCATTGCTACTCAGAAACTTGATTCGGGTCGACCTCCAGGGGGATCTTTTTATAGCCAAGCGCTACAACTACTACCCACCCAGGAGTTACTATGCGCCCGTGATCAATGAGTCTGACGACCTCTGACTTTGCCCATGTGAAAGCATTCATGCAATAAAGGATAAAAGAGTACAGTACACCCGTGCATCCCCAAAAAGTAGAGTACTCGACAGCATCACGACTACTCGACACTCAGAACTACTCCAGCCAAGCATGACCTGCGCTCAAAATGCACCATTGTCTCGGGGGCTTGGAGAAGGCCGACCCTCTACTCAGGGGTCGGGCGGTACGAAGCCTTACGGCAAGGGGTCAGGCGCATCCTACCCTAGGACCAAGGGTCGGGCAAGGCGGAGTTCCATCCTCAAAGGGTCGGGCATATCCGACCCCGGGACCTTGGGTCGGGCGAGACAGAGTGAACTACTCCTCACCCACATTAAGACAACCACTTCACGCAACAAAAGAAAGAACAAGCATTCATCTCTCAAAGTATCATTCAAGGTACTCGAAAAAACTGCAAGAGTACATAAAAGTTCAAGGCTCCTCTAGAGATACAAATTCAGATATCTTGGACGCGATTGGTTCCACCTCTTCGAGGTACTGCACATAAGCTTCTTCTGTGCAGTTGCGAGCCACGCCATCACCAGCCGCCGACAAATCTGCCCTCGGGTAGTATGACTTTACCACAGCAAGGACTTGTTTGCAAACAGCCTTGCAGAGACCCGCCACCTTACCCGGGGCAGCCTTCAATCGCTCGACTAGTGATTGAGGTCCTGCGTCCTCTTCCACGGGGGCAATGGCGTTCACCAAATCTTGAGCTGCCACAGTCAACTCTTGGAGTTCGCCCCGAAGTCTTCCTATGGTCTGGACATGGTCTCTGCATGCCACCATGGCCATAGCAAGCATCACCCCATTCTGAATCTTCCTGTCTCGCTGATGCTCGCAAGTAGCTTGTGCTTCTGTTAGCACGGCCTGAAGACGTTCAGCTTCATCCGCCACTCGGTCGTGCACGTTTCTCCAGTCAAGGAGTTGGCTACTAGCAGCAGCCTCTTGCCTCTTGAGCTCTACAAAAACGGCCAAGTTCAAACACAACCGACTACAGTCGGACATACTTGAAAGATACAAAGTACTCACCTTGATACTTTTTATTCAAAGACTTGTAGTGGCTCTCCAGCTTCTGCTGCAAGACTTCGTGATCTGACCGCTCCACAGCAAAGGATTTCGCTCCACCTTCATGAACCCTCAAGGATTCTGTAAGTTGGACACACTCCTGCTCCAATTGATGGCTTTGTTCCTGAAGGGTCCGAGTGTGCAAAGCAATGCAATCAGTTAAAGACCTTAAAATTACTCAATCTGTGTGACAAAGCAATAAAAACACACCTGGAAGCTCCGAAACACATCGACAACTCTCTGGAACTCTGACTCAGATGGAAGGCTAAGTACTGGACTTTGAGTACTCTTCGCAAGATGAGCAGCTGCACCCAAAGCAGTACCTAAAAAGATTATCATCAGTCACCTGAATGCTACGACTACAATACCAGGACTTTGGATACATACCTGGAGCAGTTGATTCTTTGGATTTTTCCACATCCACTACAGCCAGAGCTCCGCTAGTAGATGTCGACAAAGAAGCATTTCCAGAACCCGAAGCAATGGAGGGGACCTCCACCGAGCGAATCACTTCTTGAAGCATAGACATGGTAGCTCCAAGGCGACTAGCGTCAACTTCGGGTACTTCTTCGACAATAATATCCTCCAAGGGAGCAGAAAAAGTAGTCGGGGGATACGACTCTATTCCTGCCTCCACAAAGATAGTCTCTTCCGCATCCCTACATCAAAGTACAAAGTCATTATACGACTTCAAGACAACTTAAAGATATATACCAAGGACAAACAAACTCATTGAGTTGAGCGTGGCGACAACCGCACACGTTTCTTCTCGGCAACATGTGGCTGAGTACTCGGCGCCACAGGAACAGCTGCTGGCGCTGTCTTCTCGCCAAGGCCTGAGAAACACAACGTCAAGACTACAATACAATTCAGACTAACAAAACTAGTCGTGAAAGAAAGCTTACCACTAGCAATCACACTGGACAACAAGGAACCAGTAGCAACTACTGGCGACACTTCCTTCGCAACACCCGCTACTCCGACGGGCAATCCCAGGACTGCCTGGTCAGCAACCGGCGGCGCGGCAGCTGACGTAGCCTGTGCGGTCAGCTCGAGGGCTACTTCAGCATCCGCTGGTGGCAGCTCCTCTGCCACCTTCTCAACAGACACAATACCGATGCCCGGGTCGGTCATGACTACTTCTCCGAAAGCAGCCTCATCATCACCATGTACCGCATCGCCAGCCTTTTGAACAAGACAAAATAATCATAAGATTGCAAGTAAAAATCTATCAGCTACAAGTGAGTATACGGTTACATACCTTGGCACCCTGAGACTTCTCAGGAGTTGAAGCAGACTTAGCAGCAGACATCTTGCGAACTACTCTGCGTTTCTTCATAGGAGGAAGGGCTCATCCTCTGACTCCTCAACAACAGTTTCTTCTTCTTCCGATTGCGCCAAGTAGCCGGCAAGAACTTGGGACTACAAAAAACAAGTCGATATTCAAAACAAATATCACAAAAGTCAAAAAAATACAAGTCAAGTGCAAGGACATACCACTTCTGGCTCATACCAGGCATCATACTGCCGAAGAGCTGCAGGGATCACTGGTACTCCCTCGTAGTTCCTGAAGAACTTGGCCAGCAGCGCCTCCACATCATCGTCAAATATATCCTCATTGGATATACGTGATGGATCGTTAAATCCTATGTACTCACTCCCTGAGTGAGCCCGTTTCTGAAGCGGCTGAACCCTTCTCTTCAGAAAACTAGCCACCACGTTAATCTCGATGAGACCAAGTGCTTTCAACTCGGTAATCTACTGCAGCAAATGGTCAAGCTCTAGGGTATCTTCAGGTTCGCTCACCCAGTTCTCTGCATGTGCCGATGCGAACCATACCAGCATGGATAACGCTCGACAATGGCCTGCTTTAGCTAACCACCCAGAACAAGTTTCGTTGAAAAAGAGCTACTCGTTAGGCATTTCCAGTCTAGCTAGAATGAGAACATGTAAAATTGGAGTTGGTGTATGTTTAGAAGCTGACTGACTGCCGCAAAAGGTAAAAAAAATCATTGCATATTCAGTCCTCTGTTGACCACTTGGATAAAGCATCAAAACTGAAACAAAACCACCATGACGCTGCTGCCAAATCAATACATTTAACACCGTCCCCTATTATACCAAATGCCTTCGATTAAATCTTTGTACCCGAATCTCAATACATGTTAATGGGGCCGCCAATTTTAACCAACTACTGCTTCGAATTCATGCCAATGGTATGAAAAGGCGAACAATTCAATCCACCACAAACTACCCTTATCTCACATCCGAACGCATTCACTTCGCTAAATCACCGAGATGGTACGGCGAGATCAAGCTGCGCCGCAGCTAGAGCGAAATTAAAAGGGATCTGAGGTGAAGACGTCGAAGGGGAGAGAAACGAGGGGGTGATGATACGTACGGATCTCGGAGAAGAGGAGGAGAAGGATGGCGAGGGAGGAGAGGATGGTGATGAGGCCGCCGGAGAGGGTGCGGCTGTAGAAGTCCTCGTTCACCTTCGGGTAGGCGTCCAGGTTCCGCAGCTTACTCCAGAGCTCCATCGCTTGAGCTCACGCCGCCGGCGAGACCGCCGGAAACCTGGGACGAGGTAGCTCCGCTTGGATCCGGCGTGCCTCCGATGCCCGTAGCCATGCTCCCCCAACGGTGCCTTCCCAAACGCCGACGAGCTCCAGCTGAGGCTGCGCGCAGGGGCAGCGCGAGGGAGCGTCGGGGCGCCCCGCTCCGGCCGCCGCCCGCCAGTCCACTGCCGGGCGGCGTCGGGCCCGGAGTCGGATGGCCGGACGGAGTGCGGCGGATCTCGATCCCCCGAGGGAGGGGGACGAGGGAGCTAAAGCTCTTTTCCCTTTAATCCCTCGCTTTCCTCTTTTTTCCACCCGAGCCCCTCCTATATTCACAATTGGACTGCGGGTTGATTTCACGAAAGTCTGAGGGGTTTTTTGCTTTCCCCTTTTTTCCACCCGAACCCCCCTATATTCACAATTGGACTGCAGGTTGATTTCATGAAAGTCTAAGGGGTTTTTTGCGAAATGAGCGTGACGGACGAAAATTACTGGCAGAGACATTGTTTGCTTTAATAATAGGTATATATAGGTATAGATATCGATATAAGGTATATAGATTATAAAAAATATTCGGACCTACGAGCGAATATTCGGGCAAGATGCGGGTTCGCTTGTGTTTCTCCGAAACCAACGACCACGCCGACACAGTAGATTCCGCGCGTCACGCGAATCGTGCGTGCTCCAGCTATCTCCGCCCAAACCCTATCGTCACCCCTCTCACCCCCGTCTCTCCGCCCCCGCCGCCAGGCGCATCCACCGCCGCCTCCCCTGCCATCCGTCGCCTCCCCTACCCTCCGCCGCCTCTCCTCACCCGGTCACCCATCTCTCCCGGCTGGATCTCGCCTGACGCCGGTCGCCGGCCCTCCCGTCACCTCCCCTACTCTCCGCCGCCTCCACTGCCATCCGCCACCTCCCCTCACATTCATCCATATCTCCCGGCTGGACCTCGCCCGACGCCCTTCGGCGCCCCCTCCCGTCCGCCTCCCCTACTCTCCGCCGCCTCCACTCCCATCCGCCTCCCTCACCTCACCCGGTCACCCATCTCTCCCGGCTGGATCTCGCCCGACGCCCGTCGCCGACCCTCCCGTCCGCTGCCTCCCCTTCTCTCCAAGGTAAGGAAACCCTACCATGTATCTCTTTGAATTTGAAGGTGGCTGTGCCATTGGGTTGATTCAACCACCATTCAGATGGACAAATAGTTGACTGAATGGATGATGTTTAATTCAATTGTTGCAATGACTATGTAGATTGACTGATGAGATTGAGTTGTCTCTGTTTCCTCTGAGCTGGTTTCGGCTTCGTAATTGACTGCTGCAGGTTTAACTTAGCAATGTGATCTGACCTGGTTTCAGCAATGCGTTGAATGGTTGATGTTTAGTTGAATTGGTTAATTTATACTGTACACGTTTAACTCACCAATGTCATGCAATGCAAATGCAGTCCAAACTCGCACAGATATCACAACAAACTTTGTTTATTTTCTTTACAAACTTCCCCCAAACTTGAGTTACGGATCAAGCCAGCAAATGTGTGTGGTAATCTCACCAAGTAGGTGAGCATATTCACTATCCATCCCTAACCTCCAACCAAACAAGAGATGGAACCACTCCAACCCACTTTATCCCTCTAATTCCAATCAAACAAAAAACTGGGTCCAACCCATCCTTGCAATCAAACAAGAGATGGGTCGAACCCAACCCAGAAAAGTGGGTCGGCTCTGACCTAACTTGCATCGTTCCAAAACCAAACACATGCTAACATAGCCGCCGGGTCCTCCTAAGCACAATCCCCCACCGCCGTCCTCAAGCATCAAGCCCGGTTGAACACCGCCGCCCGCCGCTGGCGACCTCCACCTGTTTGCTTCCAACTGATAGAGGACAACAATCCCCCAACCTTGCAGGCAGGCTCTCTGTTCACCTTCCTCCGTGCCGGTCGTCGGTTCAGATGAACACGGATCCAGGTATCCTTGGGCATGCGAGTATTGGTTTAGGGTTTTTGTAGAAAATTTTTGGGGGCATGTCTGCAGCTGGCATTGGCTTCTTTTGGGTGATTGCGTCCCACTTGGTTTGTTATTTCTACCTTCTTGTTGTGGCTGCTGTTTTCCTCTCTGCAGGTGAGAAGAGGTCGTTTGGCGACCTGGACGACGATGACGATGACGTCTTTGCTTCCAAGAAGGTTAGGTGATTGATATTGCTATTGTTTCGGTAAATTGACTCTCATTTGGCCGCTGGAAGAATTCGTAGTGAAATTTATCAGACGGAGTATCTGCTATATTATAGGATTTGGAATGTGAGTGTGGAGGTGGCAGTTTGTGGATGGATTGTGTGTGGAAAATTGCTTCTTGTACCCTGGGAGGAGGGGCGGGGGGAGTGGGTTGTGCGGGTGGATTATTTGGGATTTGTTTGTATAAGCCATGATTAACATTCTCTTCTCTTCTATGTGTCAGACCCATCCCACCCAACTTAACCCATTAGCCCACATCAACTGACCTGATAATAGACTTCAGATCTATCCCAAATAGTATCTTCTGCCAAATAGGCTTGTGCTTTGCAACATTATAAGTGAAAAATGGTTACCTATTCAGGGCATGCTAGGATTGTTAGCCTTGACTTGCCAAGCTAGGGATAAGGAAGTGAATTATTATGGAAGCCAATCTGACTCGCCCTCAAAAGTAGTTAAACCAGAAAAGACGAGGTAAGAAAACCATGCATCCTGGCCTTGTAACCACAATTCCAGGCACCGAAAATTAGGTGTACTTTATCATATGGCTGTTTTCTTAATAGATATGCAGTTGGAAGCCAAATAGTTTGTGGTATAATGGAAAGATGATATATCCTTCCTAGGATTGGGTATAGTTGATTATATACACTGGTAAGTGATGTAGTAAGCAATAAAATAGCACTTCTCAGCCCTTAAGATTTGTTACATTACTACTGGGGCGACTTGAAATTCTGCTGTTTTGACTGATAACTGGGGCTGGAAAGAAACACATTTCGTATGCTGGAAAGCTCACTTTAAGTAGTGCTCTGATTGTGCTTGTTTTCCCAATACTAAAATTAGTCAATATAGAACATATGTGAACCACACTTTGGTTATCATCAGCTTGGAAATAAAGTGGCTTCTAAACTACAGTTAGATGATACTTGATCAAAATATTTTAATTTTGAACATATCTTGCTAGCTCGATACTAGGCATGCATTAAAACTGTATTTTGTGGTGCAGGCAAAGACAAAGGTTGAGGAAAGTGCTCCAGGAGCTGCGACGGGAATGATTCTGTCTCTTCGTGAAAGGTATATCACATTTCATGTTTGACCTTTTGAACCAATGTTTTTCTGTTAGCATATAAAAGCATTTATATTGTAGATGAGACTAACACTCGTTCCCTTTGAAGTTTGCAGGACTGTAAACATAGCCTTGCATCCTGCCAGGTTTGTTGTCATCCCTCCACCTTTTATTCTATTCTCATTTACTAGTGCATTAAGAAACTGTTATCTAGTTGTACAATATGTTATATGTTCTACTATTTTATTAATCTATACTTTTGTACAAGTTTGGTCAGTGAAAAAGCAACTTCAGTTAGTAATCAGTTTTCCTGCGAGTTGAAAGAAAATACATGTCACTAACGATAAGGAGAATATGCAAAAATTGTTACTGCTAGTTTCTTGCTTAATATGGTGTAGAACTCATGTTTTTACATCTACCAAGAAATACAACTTATCGACACAGCTTATTGTAGCACATATCTAATGTTGCGTATAGCATCGACCAATAAGTTAGCTACTTGGCTAGTCTATCCTTAATTTGTTGGTTTGAAGCTGAGTTCAATTATTCACTGATAAGATCTACTAATTGAGTCTTAATGATAATATTTGCATTGCACGGCATCTATTTCAGTTAAGAAAGATAGGTATCAGCTTTTCCTAAAAATTGACCATGATCAGAATTCAGAAACCCCTGCCAACAGGGAAAAGCCTGGTTTGGTGATGAGGGCAATCTATGCTGTTATACTGGCATCGCTGGCAATAACTGGATCTGCATTGCTGCTGATATGTTAGCATTATAAAATATCTCAACTAAAAGCCCAGCGAAGTCAAACTTGACTGTAGAAAGCCAACAGTCTATAAGTATTATTGCACTAGCGCTACTGAAATGATGAACCCTTTTTTGAAGGTTAAGGCAGAACAAAATTAAAGATTTGGTGGATCAAGTAATATAGACTTGTGCAGTTAGTCACTTGACTGTTGCTTCCACTTTATTACAGTGACACTTTGATTGCTCTACCCAGTTAAAAATTCATGACCCTTTTGTCGCTGGAAATGATTGAACTATATTATATCACAGGTGGAACTGGAAGCTGCTAAATCAGAAATCGAGAAGTGGCATTCAGCATTTCAGAAAATTCCAGCTGTACCTTCTGGAGCTAATCCAGGTTCATGAATTAAATACAAATCCATCCAAATATTTTGTATGGTCAACCAAATCACCAAGTATAATAGTTATTTTAAATATAGATCCTGTTTCAGTGGTTTCATACCTCAGTAACCTGAAGTCATCGGAGGAGTCATTGAGGGAGCAGGTTTGTCTTTTTGCCATTTTTTTAGTATAAGGGACTGGCAAAATGGTTCTTCTTTGGTTCAATTTTATTTTGTTGTTACATACTCAGCTGGAGAAAGCAAAGAAAAGGGAGGCAGCTTTTATCGTAACATTTGCTAAACGAGAGCAGGAGATTGCAGAACTGAAGGTACCCTCTCGAAGACATTTTTTAATTTATTTATGTTTTTAATCTATACTACACAGTTCACAATGGCAACTAGTTGGAAACTTATTATCAAGATTTAGCTTATTTTGATGGGATTATTAGCAATTCCTGCTGTTGTTTTGTGCACCTTGTGGTTTCTCATTCTCGTGCTGATTGTTGGTGTTTTGTGTATGAATTCACAGTCCGCGGTTAGAGATTTAAAAACTCAATTAAGGCCACCATCAATGCAGGTAAACATATTGCTCCTTATGTTATTATTTATGTCAAATTTTCATGCATTTAAATGTATTTTGTTTTTACATGCTGGGGTTAATGACCAATTCAGCACTGCACACCCAAATAAAAGTTTTACCAGAAGTCCCGCATAAGCATCCAAATGCAGCTGCTCTGTTATGCTTACTTATCTTGGGAGAAAAAACCTTATCATAGAAAGGGCTCGGTTGGGGGCTGACAATCTCCCTCCCTCCCTCCCTCTCATCAAACTTTTGCATGGAAACTGTGCCTTAGTGAGCTCCTCATTCATTGTTGCCTACTGTACAACTTTGGTTGAAGTAAAACTAGGTTTATTTTTGTCTTAATAATTCTATTATTTTCATCAACACATCACCTTTTGGAGATCTAGAATGTTTTTCCCTTCTATATTGAATTTGGTATAATATAAAAATGGAAGAGCAATGAACACCAATACCAATGCAGTAGGGTTGTTGTTTCCTCCGCCCCGGGGAGGGTGAAACCGCTGTAACCAATGAAACCGCTGAGATACTCTGCTTTGAGTTTAAGGCAAAATCAGAGGGACGTGGTGTGCTCACCTTTTTACTACTAAGGGAATTGTATTGAATTTTGTATAGTATTTTATTTCTTATTTAATGCAATGACATGCAATGCTCTTGCATGTTTGGGAAAAAAAGAGGTATGTTGATAAACTAATGCGTGGCACACTCTTTGTACAATCCTTAGTTCAATATGGCATTAGCAGAGGAAAGTACAGTGGCAGGGACAGAATGCCACAGCTTGAAAAGATGGGATACTAGAATAGGGAGAAATAAACCGTAAGTTTCGTGTAAGGCATTTGACAGCGAAGGCAAATTATATTATTATTTTTTAATTTCTCAATGAATTACCTTTTTTATGGTTGCCTTGACTTGCATAGTAAGATTGATACAGTTTCTCACAGTCAAATCTTAAAAACTACTTGAGTTCTACTATAGACAATGTCCTCAATAGTTGTCTTAATTTTTCTTTTGTTTTAACCAATGTTGATTAATTTTAGTTCATTCTTTTGTATGACTAAAAGACAAGGAGATTATTGCTTGATCCAGCAATTCATGAAGAATTTACACACTTAAAGGTTAGTCACATTCCCTGAATCAGATAGTTCTTATATTATATCATCTTGTACCTGTACGTTTAGAACACGCAACACAATTTGATGTGTTTGATGCTTAGAAAACACTTTGCTGTGTGTTTCCTAAAAGAAACACAATAGGATATTGATGATTTCCTTGTGCACTATCATTTATACTCTTCTGAAATGTTGGTATCATAATATGCAAGTGCATAATCTCGTTGATTACATGTATACAATATCACAAGAAATTTCTGTATTGGTTTCCTTGTAAAAAGATACATTAAGGAATGAATGGTCAAAAGCAACGAATATGTTATTTTGGGAAAAGGAAAACAATAATTTCGTCATATAATCTTATTTGTTTTTGTAGGCCATCGAAGTAATGTATTACACCTTAGGTTGAGGACCATGAATTATGATGATGCATTAGAATTTGAAACTTATGTAAATTTAGTGGCCTAGGAAAGCTAAAACTGCCATATCTTGAGACTCACTGGTTATTTCTAAAGTCTAAACAATTGTCCATGCACACCAAATCTTATAGGCTACTTTTCTGCAGAATCTTGTGGAGGAGAAAGAGAAAAAAAATCAAGGAGCTTCAGGACAATGTTGCTGCTGTCAATTTTACTCCATCAAGCAAACTTGGAAAAATGCTAATGGCTAAATGTAGAACTTTGCAAGAAGAAAATGAAGAGATTGGGGCCATGGCATCAGAAGGAAAAGTAATCCCTTCTACACAAACTCCTGGTTACCTTGTTACCATATAAAATTCTGAAATGCTTTTTTATTGTTTTTAAGATCATTGTAAGAGGATAAAGAGTCTGGTCACTTTGATTGAACAACCAGAAATTTATCATAATAAAAAAATTCTGCTCAGGTTATGCAAATAATGCATCTGATGTGAATGCCTATAATAGCTTCTTACCCAACTACTCCCTTCAGTTCTTTTTGTAGGGTGTATTAGGGTTTGGAGAAGTCTTTAGGCCAGTCTCAGTGCACATTCTCATAGTTACTTGCGAGGTGTCATGGAGATGAAACTCCTCTCTCATCTCTTGAACCTCCCCCTTCTCTCTCATCTCTTGAAACTCCCCCTTCTCTCTCCTCATAATGACCATGCCAAGTGAGCAAAATTGCTGATGTGGCATATATTTTAATGCTCATGAAACTCCTATGAAACTTTCCATTGAGACTGGACTTAGAAGCATACGTTGACCACCAGTTTGTTTTTACAATATACTCCCTCTGATTTATAACACATGTTTTAGCCTTTGGCACAAGGATTAAGGAAGTAAATAAAATGGCCATCCTATACCTAGTTTATATTCTCAACAGTGTGCATTTATGATGCCAAAACTACTTACTATTTAATGGAATTAATGAGAGGTAAGATTGAAAAAGAGAGTCAAAATCACCTCGAAGTTGTAGAACAAGTATTTTGAAGATAGTGAAGAGGCTAAATAACAAGTATTGTGGATTGGAGTGGGTTTTAAATTGCTACAAATTAATATTGTATTAAAAGATCTGAGAAATACAAATCTATTGCTTACAATGTTCCTACACTAAGCAAGCATATAGCTGAACTAAGTGTTAAAAATCTGTGAAATTTTGTCTTTCTCAAATCCTAATATGCCCTGTGAAAATAAACAGACTTGTAACAATGCTTTTTAACGATGTATCTTTGGTGCAGATCCATGAGCTTGGAATGAAAATTGCGGTTCTGAAGTCTCAGAACAATGAGCTCAGGAATCAATTTGATGGTTAGTGATTTTATCTCTCATCTGTATGAACTGCATTCTTTATAATTATTCTTTTTTTGCTTCTCAGTGATTGGTGTTGGAGTATTAGTGCACTACCAAGAGTACCCTTCGCAACACTTCCCATCTAGATTTTTTTGGTTATTTGACATTTATTGAACTATGCTACCACGATTAGATTTCAGCGCTAGTTTGCATGTTTCTTTTAGTGAGTTACAACAGAATCTCACAAGTTTCTATTAAGTAAATTGCTTATTCTGTTATGAAACCATAGCTATTTTGACCTTTTTCTTTTGTTGTGTTGTCAGTTTTGTATAAACACATGGATGGTGTAACAAATGACGTAGAGAGATCAAATGAAATGGTAAGCTTCACCATTGTTACTACAGGGTACTATTGGTTAGTTGCCTTTTTAGGCCACTAAAGATCTTTGGCTCGCACCTTTTACAGGTGTCCATTCTGCAAGAGGAGTTGGGAGCCAAGGATCTAGAGCTTGCAAGATTGAAGGAGGTGCTTTCCCAGAAAGAAGCTAGTCACGATGAAGCGGTTGAGGAGAGAGACGAAGCTGCAAATGATATGAATACAGCTTCAGATCCAATGCATGTGAAAGTGGAAAGTTGAGGCGGTTTCCGGTTTGGCTGGCAACTAGGTGCAGTGGGTTGTCCTGAGAAATCTATATGTATACTATGCAGACTTCAAGTGACTATTTCCTGGGATGCTGATGTACCAAAAGTACTGTACCAAAAGTACTGGTATATCACGCAGTGTATGCAACAGACCCTGCTTATTTCTGAGCCTTGGTGGCTAGTGCTTGTTTAATTTTGATGGGCACTGTTGCTGAAGCTTAACTAGAACTGTTGCATAACTTGTGATTCTTATGGTCCTGCAAAATGCTGTGCTCTCATGGGTCAGTTGCACCATTTGAGTGTCTCAGTAGTGCCTACTGTTAGGGTTGATGCTCAACAATGTGATTGGTTTGTGCCATCTTGATACCTACCAGACCCTCCAAAGATGCAATGCCTCTGCATTGCATAGCGCCTAGACTCCCTTTGGATTCATACTGACATCTGAGACGTGCATCTGAATTCCGGACTGCTAGCTGAGGTGATCCAATGCGCATGTGGCGCTAACGTGTTGGCAGAGCGCCGCCCCAGAGTCTGGCAACCAATTAGGCCCTGTTTGGCATGGCTCCAACTCCGGGTGAAGCTGCTCCACTCCAGAACTCCACGTGGAGTCAGTTTCGTTCCAAAACTCCAGAACTAAAATGGGGTGTTTGGCTAGATGGGTGCTCTCAGCTCCAAAAAAGATCGATTTCAGTGTGAATTGCCATTGTTGCCCCCCAACTTACCCCACTTGTCATCCTCTCTATCCCATCTTCTTCCACTGGATAGCTTTTCCAGTCGGGGCAAGACGGGTGGCAGGGCTGGGCGACGATCGGGGCGGGGCTTGGGTGGCGGGGTGGGCGGCGACGGGGGCGGCGCTGGGCGGCCAGCGGCGATGGGGATGGGGACGGGCGGCGGGGCTGGGCGGGCGACGGGTATGGGGCTTGGGTGGTGGGCGGCGACAGGCGTCGACGGGCGGCGGGCGGCGGGTGGGGCGGCCAGCGGCGGGGCTAGGGTGGCGACGGGCGGAGCTTGGAGAGTGGGGTGGGACGGCAACGGGCGGCGACGGGCAGGGCTGCGGTGGCAACAGGTGGCGGGGCTGGGCGGCTGGGTGGCGACGAGTGTGGCTGGGGCGGCTACAGGCGGCGTGGCTGGTTGGCGGGACTGGTGTGGCGACAGGCAGCTGGTCTGGGCGGCGGGGCGACGATGGGTGGCGGGGTCGGGCGGCCACAGGTGCAGCAACGGGCGGCGCTCTGGCGGCGAGTGGGGCTCGGGAGAATAGAATGAAATATTTTTTTATGTAACCAGTGGCATTCACTAGTAGAGAATTGGCCTTTAGTCCTGGTTGGTACGGGTGCATATCTCCCGAAAATCCATCCGGATAAATCAGACCGGGACAAAAGGGAGGGTCTTTTAGTCC
>NC_028453.1:19390676-19474166 GCF_000263155.2 Setaria italica | reverse complement strand
GAGCGGGGCTGGGGCGGCGACAGGCGGCGGGGCTGGGTGGCGGGGCTGGGGTGGCGACAGGCAGCTGGTCTGGGCGGCGGGGCGGCGATGGGTGGCGGGGTCGGGCGGCCACAGGGGCAGCAACGGGCGGGGCTCTGGCGGCGAGTGGGGCTCGGGAGAATAGAATGAAATATTTTTTTATGTAACCAGTGGCATTCACTAGTAGAGAATTGGCCTTTAGTCCTGGTTGGTAGGGTGCATATCTCCCGAAAATCCATCCGGGATAAACCAACCGGGACAAAAGGGGGGGTCTTTAGTCCCGGGTCTTTTAACCGGGAGTAAAGGTCCCCCTTTAGTCCCGGTTGGTGTCACCAACCGGGACTAAAGGGCCTGCCACGCCAGGCGCGGGACAAGCCCTTTAGTCCCGGTTGGTAAAAGCAACCGGGAGTAAAGGGCGCCCCTTTAGTCCCGGTTGGTAAAAGCAACCGGGAGTAAAGGGCGCCCCTTTAGTCCCGGTTGGGTTTCCCAACCGGGAGTAAAGGGTTATCCTTTAGTCCCGGCTGGATTCCAACCGGGACTAAATGGCGCCCTGCATGGCACCTGCCTGGCGCCTGAATTTTTCATGCATGCATCACGTACGAAGTACCGTGACCCTTTTGTTAACCTTTAGTAGTTGAGATTTTTTTAGAATGAAATCAACTAGTATTTAAACGAATGGGATTTGTAATTATACAATTACTATATATATATACACAATTCTTATACACAATTCATATACACAATTCAACTAGTACAAATCGATCATAATTAGCGCGTATTATATATACAAATAAATCAAAGTATCTATCTACAATCTTCCCGTTGAGGTGTTGCTGATCGGAGTGTCTAATTGTCGTCCATCGTAATAAAATTCTCCTTTTGGATCTACCACCTCGTCCATTAGGAATCCAATGAGACCTTCACATATTGCCGCTACTCTTTCTTCCTTCAAGAGTCCTTGTTGAATATTTAACATCTATAATTTGGAAATTTGTGAATGTTACACGAACAAATACATATAAGGAGCTAGAAAATAATTAACTAGTAATAGTTTTATTTTACGTACTTTAAAGTTGTGCGGCGTCATCTTTAGTCCCTTGGGTCCCATAAAACTGTGCATGTGCTCACAGATGTAGTAGCCACATAGATTATTCCCGGGTTCCTGTCTTAAGTACTTCAGTGCGGAAAAAAATAAGTTATGAAATATTCGTGTTATACAATGTAATAAATGTGCAGACTTCATACGTACCGGGAAGTCTGTGTTCCATGTAAGTTTTTCTTTGAATGGACCTTTGTGTGTCCTTATGAATTGTTTCCATGCGCTGCGGATTAGAATAATGAATGATATAGTGTAACAGGGATAAAATTTAGGAAACAAACTTTTGCATAGAGATAAAGGTCCAGAATTATTACAAGCCTAGCATGTCTTGCGTTTCTTGGTACTCCACCGGATCTTTCCTTAACGAATCGAAGACAGTGACGTGGCTTCTTTCAGGCTCAATTATAATAAGGATCGAGTGGAAGCTACGTGCGTAAAATGTTCATGCATATTAGAGCTAACTAACATGTAGAGATAAGGAAAAAGACATCGAAAGTAGACGGTATACACACACTTACTTGAAGTTGTGTGGAAGTAGTATGAAATCCTTGAATGTTTGTTTGTCTAGGAAATTGTATACTTCCACCAAGATTTTTTCCGGCGCTAATTGTATCTGTTGTTGGTTAACTACAGATGGATCCATAAAGCCTATATGTAGGTACGTCTCTCGGCGGCATGTCTGAATTAGCATCCTACATGAAATGGAAGACGAAGTTAGTACGGTGACGCACGCCAAAATTTACATGTAGAGATAAAGGGACACTTACAGAACCCAAGCGCTGATCAGAGAGATGTCCAGGGCATCATGATAGTACACTTCGTATATATCCTTGAAGTCTAGCCACAGCACTTTCTCGCCTTCGCCGTGAAAATCTATCGGTTTTACCTTCAGGCCGAGCATCTCCCTCGAGTCAGCGGATGCCATCATGTACCATTGATGGATTGCGTACATCTTTGTTGATAGCTTCTGTACCAATGAAGGCTTTACTAGAGGTTTGCCTAGCTCATAAGGCCATCTCGGCTCAGGGGGCGGTGCAGTTGGCGTCTCAACTTGGCATTCATCAAGTCCCAGACCTGTTTCTTGCATGAACTTCAATACTTCTGCTTGTTGATCCAAGGGCATTGCTTTTACCCGTTGAGCGTCTTTTTTTGATAAATGGCTGAGGTCGGGGACAGCACCGCTGGAAGATGACTTTCCTTTCCTTTTATCCTTTTCATCAGCCTTTACTAAAGCCCATTCATAGTTTTATAAGAGTGGTATCCTTTTCTTAGCTCCTTCTTCCATCCTGATAAAAAAGTTTAAATCTCTTCGATTTACTGGCGGTGGCTCCATCTCCCTTGCATTTTTTTCTTCGGCTTGTTTCTTGAACCACTCACTAGCCTCTTGTTGGACTTCCGCCCACTGTTATGCATGAGACATTGCCTCCCAGCGTTCCTTACGAGTCACTTCAGACTCCTTTGTTTTCTTCTTTCTCTGTCTTTGCTTGGGAGGTGGTGCTCGTGACTTCTTTAGTGGTGGTGCAGGTTCCTTCATGGGGGCCGCTCTTGGTGCCGGCGACGGTGATCGGGGAGGGGTGTTGTTATTGTCGTCGTCGCTCCCACCACCAGGATATCGTGGAGATGGAGACCTTGATATAGATGGAAGGGACGGTCCTGGAGCATGTTGTGCAAGAGATGACGGTCTCGAGCTATGAGGAGAAGGTCGCTGCTGGGGATCTACGGGTGGCGGTCTTGAGCTCTGAGGAGATGGCTACGTGCCGGGAATAATGATGTAGTATTTTCGCCATAGAATGATCCCATGAAGCGCATCTGCTAGTGTCTTTTCCTCATCGCCTCCCGGGAGGTCGAGCTCTAGACCTTCATATTGGCTATCAACTATTTGCTCTACGCGGACGCGGCGTAGCCAGGTGGAATCTCCATGCCATGACTGTGTAGAGATACGAGGTAGGCTACACTAGCGCAAATAAAAAATTTCTACCGCGTAAACCAGGAAAATTGCCGTATAAGGATCACAGGATTACCACTCGACGCACTACTGGTGCGGAAGATATAGATTCGCGTCGATGCAGCGAAGTCGATCAGCGTAGTCGTACGTAGTCGATCACGTCGACGTCCAGCAGCTCCTCAGCAGCTCGTCCACGTGCAGCAAGATCGCCCTCGTGCCGTGGCTCGTCGGTGGCTCGTCGTGGCTCATCGGCGGCTCATCCAAGTGCTGTAGGCGCAACACCTCCAAGGTATCCACACGTGCAGGGAGGAAGCGTCGCAAGCCGGACTGCTAGATCCATGAGTTGCAACAGGCGAGGGCGTGGGAGGCACGGCTGATGTGTTTCGCCAAAAGGTGTAAACCCTAGGGCGCCCCCACCCCTCTATTTATAGAGGTTCCTAATGGGCCTCTGGGTCCGAGGCCCATTAGTACTTCTAAACCTAATCCAATTCGGATCACATCCGAATTGGGCTTCCAGCCCCTTAAGTGTGTGACCCTATGGGTTCGGATACATATAGACATGGCCCGAGTACTCCTACTCGGCCCAATAGTCGGTAGCGACCTCTAGCAAGACGTGCCAACTCCTATATGCACACGAAGATCATATCAGACGAACCATCACAACATTATATACATGCTATTCCCTTTGCCTCACGATATTTGGTCTAGCTTCAAGCCGATCACTCTTTCTCGATCCTGTGATTCGGAATCCCTTTGTAGGTCAACTCTTAACCATCCGTAGCATGGCCATGCATTTTCAGATCCGATCACTCGAGGGGCCCAGAGATATCACTCTCAATCAGAGAGGAGCAAATCCCATCTTGATTGACCATGTCTCACAAAATGCTTCTTGACAAACCCGAAAGCTACGTTTATAACTACCCTGTTACGGCGTAGCGTTTGATAGCCCCTAAGTAGGTCGATCCACATCTTGAATACATGCGACAATCTCAGGTCTAAGGACAATGCGTATATGTTGTTTAAAGAGAGAACTACTTCTCGTGTTGGGTCAGTCCTAGCACATGTCTCCACATGCGCCCACATTATTAGTTCAACATCTCCATGTCCATGACTTGTGAAACATAGTCATCAACTAATACATGTGCTAGTCTAATATTCATGTGTGTCCTCACATGAACTCCGACTAGGGACAACTTTAGAATAACCATACAAGTAAAGAGTTTCACACACAATTCACATAATTGCAAATCAATTCAAGTAGCCTTTAATGGATATTCAAGGAACACAATATAAATCATGGATACAAGTGGAATATCATCATCTCTATGATTGCCTCTAGGGCATACCTCCAACAGATTGCTCTGCCCCGCTAGGGTTGCTAACGCACTCCCGTACGCTACCTGTACATATAGCAGAAGTAAACAAGTTAAACTCTGATCTCGAGGCGTGGATCAATTGACAAGATTGCATAAATATTATGTATAAGTATACCTTAATAGTGAGGTTGCCGACCGGTGCATGCAGCTCACATGTGGTGCGTTGCGTGATGGCATCCGCGGGGAACCGTTGCTCCTCCGCGGGGAACCGTTGCTCCTCCACGGGTAACCTGGGTGTTTGCGCATCGGGGACCCCTGTAGAAGCACAACTACTCAAGAGGCATTGAGAAGGGCTGGCGTTGTTAGGATTCGGCAATGCTCCAGATTGGGCCAACTCCGCAACTGCGTGGGCCACTCGACGATTGATTTCCTCCATCATTCTTTGTTCTTGTGCCTGCACTTTGGATTCTAGCATCTGCCGCTAGCTCTCCTTGATCTGTTGCTTTCTTCGCTTCTGGCTTCTGTACGAGGCGCTGTCGCCTCGGAAAGCAAACTTCCACGGAACGACCCCGAACCCTCGGCAACGTCCTGGGTGCTCCGAATTACCGAGGGCCAATGTGAGCTCATCATTTTCTTGGTCCACCTTCAACCTCCCAGCCTTAGAATCTTCAATGTTCTTCACAAGATGTTCGGCCTTCTCACGTATTGTGTCATTGAAAATCGATGTCCCATCCTCTTGGCTCAGGGAGCCTTCATGAGCGTAGTACCAATTTTTTTATCGTTCGGGCCATTCAATAGTTGCCGGTACGATTCCCCGTTCGATCAGATCTTGTTCCATCTTCCTCCACTTGGGAATTGCTGAGCCATAACCACCTCGCCCCAGATGATGATGGTAGCCCTTCTGACTAGCATTTGTTGTGTTGGTCATGATCTTTTTCACACCGTCTTCACTCCTCTTATATTCAACAAATGCATCCTAGTGGTCCCTCAACTTTGGCCACACGTTGAAGTATGGAGTTCGGCCCTTCTTAATGTAGTGGGTATCCAGCATCTTCTTGAATGTCTGGAATTGTGTAGTCATCTTCTTAAGCGTCCACGCTTTCACATCCTTCTCAATATATCCTTCGGGGAATGTGAAATGTCTCTTGACGTCTTCCCACAGCATATTCTTTTCTGTCTCCGGGAGGGCGTATGGATTAGTGCTTCTGCCCTTCCATTCTCTGATGCTGATAGGCACGTTGTCCCGGACGATTGCCCTGATCTGACTCACGTACTTCTTTGCTACTTTCTCGGGAGCAACCGGCCTACCCTCTTCTGTCACTTCCGTGATGACAAGCCTCCCTTCCATCACCTTTGTACGACCTCAGGTCTTCTGTCCTTGTGTCGATCCAGAGGGCTAACAGTTCAAGATTCGTTAATTAGTACGTAGTAGTAATGGTGGCGTGAAACAATACAAGAATCGTTATATATACCTCGCCGGAACCTACGCCACAGCAAGGTGTTGCTGGGGCTCTTACTCTTCATTCCATCGGCGGACATGTTGAGGAACATGTCCGCCTGGGTGCCCTCTTCATCGGTGTACGATAGTGGAAGGTTGTCGCCACTACCATCACCAGCGATTATCTGCTCCATGAGATACCTTGTGGTCTCATCGTCTGCCATTTCAACTATTGATTGAAACATACATGGAATCATACATGACAGTCATAGAAATCGCCTTAGTTATATGTACATAAGGGTATATACATGAAATCATAAAATAACTTGAATCCCACAAAGTCCGGAATATTTATACAAATTTCTACAAATTAGTAGTACTTTGTGACGAATTTCTAGCAATAACATGAATTTGTACAAATTTCTAGTAATAACATGAATTTTGTACGAATTTCTAGCGATAACATGAATTTTTATGAATTTCAAGCAATAACATGAATTTTGTACGAATTTCTAGCAATAACATGAATTTTTACGAATTTCTAGCAATAACATGAGTTTTGTACGAATTTCTAGCAATAACATGATTTTTTTACGAATTTCTAGCAATAACATGAATTTTTACGAATTTCTAGCAATAACATGAATTTGCGGAGGCCGGGGCGGCGGAACGGCGGAGGCGGGGACGGAGCGAGGTGGCCGCAGCAACGATTAATTTCTACCAAATTTCTACTAACTTGTCCATATTTATTGGAATTTCTAGCAATAACATGAATTTGCGACGGAGGCGGAACGGCGGAGGCGGGGACGGAACCACGGACGGTGCCTAGGTTGGGACGGTGGCGGTCAGGGCGGCGGGACGGCGGAGGCGGGGACGGAACCATGACGAAACATGATTCATTTCTAACCTAGGCGGAGCGACGAACCTAATTACTACTAATTTACACTAATTTGATTTTCTAACACATATACAAAAATCTATTGAATTTCTACCTAATTACTACTCCTTTCTATTTATTTTCTAACTTAAAAAAAAGGCCCTTGCTGACGCAAGCCGGTGGGCTTGCGTCAGCAAGGCGGTACTCCCGGCGCTAGTGCCGGCGCGGCGGACCTCGCGTGCGGTCGACGGTGGCTGGGGCGACGAGGTGGTCGGGGCGGCGGGACGGCGGAGGCGACGACGGAGCGAAGGCGCGCGGGACGGCAGAGGCGGGACGGAGACGAGGCGACAACGAGGGGTGATCAGGCGGCGACCCGGGGCGACGAGGCGGCGACGAGGGGCGACGAGGCTGCGACGAGGATGGAGGCGGCGACAAGGCCCCGCGATGGAGGTGGCCGGCGGCGACGAGGTGGGGGCCGGGCGCGATGGAGGAGGATCGAGGCGGGCCGGGGCGATGGAGGAGGAGGCTGTCTAGATGCGGTCGGGCGGCGAGACGACGACGGCCAGGGCAATGGGGGACGACGACGACGGTGGTCGGTGAGAGAGGCGGACGGGCGGCAACGGAGCAGACCGCGCGCGGGATCTTGGCGAAAATTTTGCTAAGTGTAACTAACGTGGGGGGTAGAAGGGGCTACAGTGCCTTTTAACCGCCCCCCTTTTATCCCGGTTCGTAATGGCACCCGGGACTAAAGGGCCTTTTGTCCCGGGTCCCATCACCAACTGGGATAAAAGGCCCCCCCTTTATCCCGGTTGGTGACAGGACTCGGGACAAGAGGGTGAGTCCGCCAGGTGGGGCTGGGAGCCTACCCTTTTATCCTGGGTGCCACCACCAACTAGGATAACAGGGGGGGGCCTTTATCCCGGTTGCAGTTGGCAACCGGGATAAAAGGGTACGTCCCGGCGGGAGTCAAAAAGTACCCTTTTATCCCGGTTGCAGTTTGCAACCGGGATAAAAGGGGGGCCTTTTGTCCCGATTGCTGTTGGCACCCGGGACACAAGGTCCTTTCCCCATTTTCTTCTCCCGCCTGTTTTTTGGAAATGGATTTTATTTATCTTTTCACTGCATTTCAGGATGAAAAACAAAAACCTTCACATATTTTGTACATGCAAAAATATATTTAATTAGCGAGTAAATTGACAATAAGTGTGATTTAGTCATTAATTCTATACCAGTTCATTTAGCCTCTAAAATATTTATTTTACTGCATCATTGTGATCAAGAAATTATTCAATTAAATAATTTCAATGCGCAGAAAAATCCATGTATGTATGTGGTTAACATTGTTCATGTTTATCTAATAAATCTTCACCTAACAAATTTAAGAACACATGAAATCATACATAGGGTAAATTAAAAATTGTATCAATTACTACACAAAGGTTATGTAAATTTAGCGCATTACAATACAACATTGTAAAATGTCTTCTTCACGAAAGTTCCTTGATCATGATCGCGGCGTAAGTACGGAGCCTCTTCTTTGGATAGCATAATGCTTGGATCAACTTCAACGGCGAATGGAGGCATGCCATCAAACTGATCATAATCATCTGATTGGTCTGTTTTATCCTCGACTCCCACGATTTTTCTTTTACCTGTAAGAACTATGTGGCACTTTGGCTCCCATGTCTCTTCTGGATTTCTCTTGGGTTTGCTACACATGTCCTTCACATAGAACACCTGATGCACATCATTGGCAAGGACGAATGGGTCATCACTATATCCAGTCTTGCTCAGATCTACTATTGTCATTCCGTACTGATCTTTGGTTATGGCAGTTAGCTTCACCCAATTGCAAAGAAATAGAGGGATGTACAGCGGTCTATATTCGAGTTCCCATATCTCCTATATGAAACCATAATATGACTCCTTGCTATTATTTCTGTCCATAGCATCTATGCGGACACCACTATTCTGGTTCGTGCTTTTCTGGTCCTGGGCTCTCGTGTAAAATGTATAACCATTTATCTCATAGCCTTGGAATTTGACGATTGTGCTAGCAGGTCTCCTGGCTAACCAGGCAAGCTGTGGGTGAATCTCAGAGTTACCCATAAGTTGTTGGTGCAACTAGAAGGGAAAAGTTTTCATGTGATGACGGGTAAGCCAAGCATCAGATTTGGTCAGGTTTTTGGAAACTACCATCTGCCTGTGCTGCTCGATATACGGAGACACAAAGGATGACTGTTGTAGAACAGTGTAGTGTGCCTTGTCGCACAAATCAGTATCATTGCTCAAACTTGATTTCCTTCCAAGGGTGCCCATTCCTCGAAGCCTCCCCTCGTGGCGTGAAGTTGGAACCCCAATCGAGTCAATTGAATCAATAAAATCAACACAAAACTCGATCACCTCCTCTGTTCCATATCCCTTGGCGATGCTTCCTTCTGGATGGGCACGATTACGAACATAGTTTTTTAGGACTACCATGAACCTCTCGAAAGGCCACATATTGTGCAGGTACACATGTCCGAGAATACCAATCTCTTTTACTAGGTGAACCAGTAAGTGCGTCATAATATTGAAGAAGGATGGTGGAGATAACAACTCAAAACTGACAAGACATTGCACCACATCATTCTGTAGCTTTGATAGCTTGGATGGATTGATTGCCTTCTGCGAAATCGCATCGAGAAACGCGCATAGCTTTATGAGCGGCAACCGAACATTTTCTAGTAGAACACCCCTCAGTGCAACCGGAAGCAACTGGGTCATCAACATGTGGCAGTCATGAGCCTTGAGATTTGTAAACTTCTTTTGTTTCATATTTATTATTCCCTTTATATTCGAGGAGTACCCAGACGGGACCTTCATACTATTCAAGCATTCAAACATGCTATCCTTCTCTTCCTTGCTGAGTGTGTAACTAGCAGGACGTAAGTAGTGCTGTCCATTATCTCTCTTTTCCGGATGTAGGTCATCTCGTTGCCCCATGGCTTTCAGGTCTTGTCGTGCTTCTAATGTATCTTTTGAGGTCCCATAAACACCCATGAAGCCTAGCATGTTCACGCAAAGATTCTTCATCAGGTGCATCACGTCTATTGCGTTGCGAACCTCTAGGATTTCCCAATAAGGTAGCTCCCAAAATATTAACTTTTTCTGCCACATGGGTGCATGTCCGTTATCATCGTTCGGAACAGGTTGGCTACCAAGACCCTTTCCGAAGACTACATTTACATATTTCGTCATCTCGAAGACACGCTTTCCATTACAGTGTGCAGGTTTTTTACGATGGTCTGGCGCTCCTTTGAAATGCATCCCGCTCTTTCTTAGCTAGTGGTGAGCAGGGAGAAATCGACAATGACCCATATAGACGACCTTCTTACAATGTTTCAAATATATGCTGTCTGTGTCGTCTAAACAGTGGGTGCATGTCCGATATCCCTCATTTGTCTGTCCCGAAAGGTTACTCAGTGCAGGCCAATCATTGATGGTTACGAACAACAATGCTCATAGATTAAAGATCTCTTGTCTATCCTCATCCCACACACGCACACCTTCTTCCTTCCAGAGCTGTAAAAGGTTATCAACCAATGGTCTTAGGTACACGTCAATGTCGTTGCCGGGTTGTTTTGGGCCTTGGATAAGCACCGGCATCATAATGAACTTCCGCTTCATGCACAGCCAAGGAGGAAGGTTGAACATACATAGGGTCACAGGCCAAGTACTATGGCCACTACTCAACTCACTGAATGGATTGAATCCATCAGTACTTAAACCAAACCTTATGTTCCTTGCTTCACTTTCAAAGTCCGAGAATGCTCTATCAATTGATCTCCACTGTGCCCCATCTGCGGGGTGTCTCAGCATCTCATCTTCCTTACGGTCTTCTTTGTGCCATCGCATCAACTTAGCATTCGCCTTGTTCCTGAACAAGCGCTTCAAGCATGGTATTATAGAGAAATACCACATCACCTTCGCGGGAACTCTCTTCTTAGGAGACTACCCCTCGACATCACCAGGATCATCTCGCCTGATCATATACCGCAGGGCTTCGCAGACGGGACAAGCATCCAATTTCTCGTAGTCATCACCATGATAGAGGATATAGTCATTAGGGCATGCGTGTATCTTTTGAACATCCAATCCGAGAGGGCAAAGAATCTGTTTAGCTTCAGATGTTGTGGATGGTAATTCATTATTCCCAGGGAGAATCTTCTTGACAATGTTCAACATCCTCTGAAATGCCTTATCGGACACACCATTTTTTGCCTTCCATTGCACAAATTCTAGTGTCGTACCTAGTTTTTTATGGCCCTGCTGGTAACCTAGGTACAACAATTTTTGGTGATCATCTATCATGCACTGCAACTTTGCTGCTTCCTTCTCAGTTTCGCAATCTCTGTATGCATCTCGTGTCACCTGACCAAAGTAATCAGTAGGGCCATTTTCTGCAAACTCATCTTCATCAGCCTCGCCTATTGTAGTACCTGCAAAAGCTTGGCCTGCAACCCAGTCCGGAATGGTGTGATCTTCCTCCTCCTCCTTGCCATCTTCCATTACGACCCCTCGTTCACCGTGCTTGGTCCAAACCAAATAGTTAGGCATGAAACCGTATTTAAACAAGTGGCTGTGAATAGTCCCCCAGGAATCCTTTGAATACTCCTTCTTGTTATTGGAAGCATGGACAACATACGAACCCATTCTCTGGCTTGTTCGCTTTGGCCACTTCGAGAAAATAATGCAAGCCATCAATAAACACCTTGCTCCGCCTGTCTGCATTATACATCCATTGCCGGTCCATTTGCATCGTATTACGCATGAATTTGGATTACACTTGACAATGGATTACGCGTGAAAATTGATTAAAGATCCAAACAACATGGTACAATACAACAACATGAAGATCCAAATACACATATTTAAATTAAAGATCCAAACAACATGATACAATACAACAAGCCATCCACTAGTTATTATCTACGAGGACTTTAAGCATCCTTGGACGGTGAAGACGAAGGTTCCGCTGACCCAGCCTCATCCTTAGGTTTATTTGTGCCACCGGAAATGGTAGTACTAAGTGGACGTGAAACACCCGGGACTAAGGGTGGAGCATAACGACCACCAAAAGGAGGTTCCTGACCCGCGGCAACAGCTTCTTCATGACGTTGCTGCAAATAACGAAGCATTGCTTTTTCCAGCGCGCTCTTTTTCTTTGGCTTATGCTGAGGGCCAACTATGATTTTTCTCTTGCCGAAAGAGGAACCACGATCGCCCCCACCATCGCCACTTCCTCCAGTAGCAGAAGCCATCTATGTACAAAAATTATTACCTTAACACTGCATAAGTTGTTGAACTTGAAGACCGTGATCATCTCGCGAGCATGTCCTCAACTGGGCGGCACTGCACTTCGTCATGAAAGAGGTTCAATTCTACGAAAAAGGGGACACGGTCACGATGTTCGTATCCACTCTTTCTCGTAGAATCGAACCTCCTTCTTGACATACGTTGCTGCTCGGCGGAGAACATCCTCGCAGATATGACCACGGTATGCAAGTTCAATAAGTATGGATTTGAGAAACCTTATTGAATTTGATAAGTTCAACAAGTAGCAGAAGTCATCTATGTACAAAAATTCTTTCCTTACCACTGCAGAAGTTGTTGAACTTGAAGACCGTGATCATCTCGCGAGCATGTTCTCAACTGGGCGGCACCGCACTTCATCATGAAAGAGGTTAGATGCTACGAAAAAGGGGACATGGTCACGATGTCCGTATCCACTCTTTCTCGTAGAATCAAACCTCCTTCTTGACATACGTTGCTACTCGGCGGAGAACATCCTCACAGAGATGAACATGATATGCAAGTTCAACAAGTATGGATTTGAAAAACCATATTGAATTTGATAAGATAAACCGTCTAGACAAGGTAGCATCATTCTTAAACCACTGCAAGAATGCATACTATATATGACACATCAATCTCCCTCACATTCTAGCTCAAAATACCTCTCCATTTTCTACTTCATCACATTCTAGCAAATAATCTTTCCATCTCCAAAGCATAAATCAAAGCATAACACGAGGATGAAGTAGCAAACCTTCACAACACTTGTGTTGGCTGAGTGAAATCCCACGAAAATGAGGGAAAAAACTTCGGGCAGCACCTCCCTTGCTTCGGCACCACCGGAGAGTAGGTGAAGCTCAGCTCTCTTTCAATGTGCTGGACTGGCTCGGGCTGGAGAAGGAAGAAAGTCCTCTGTCTTGGTATATAATGGGGATGAGTTTTTATCTCGGTTAAAAACTCCAACCGAGACAAAAAGGAACACCTTTTGTCCTGGTTGAAGGTTTAGTCCCGGTTCGAACCTCCAACCGGGATAAAAGGTTTAGTCCCGATTGGAGGCTCCAACCGGGATAAAAGGGTCCAACCGGGATAAAAGGGTTGACCTACCTCCAACCGGGATAAAAGGGTGCCGCCACTGACAGCCCGCAACTAGCCGTTGCAACCCGGACTAAAGGGGGGCCTTTAGTCCCGATTGCAATTACCAACCGGGACTAACTCTGCCCTCCATTTTTGCCTACCGTGGCGCGTCCCCTTTTGTCCCGGGCCAACTTTAAACCGGGACAAAAGGGGGCGCATCGAAAGCTAATTCTCTACTAGTGATTTGTGGGTACCCACCAACTCCATGAGGAGGTTCAAAAGAGGTTGTTTTGGAGCAGCAAAAGAGGTGCTGCAAAACTCCACCTCCATTTGCACTACATCTCTATGGAGTTGGCAACTCCATGAAGTTTTGGAGTTGGGGTGTTTGGCTGAATTTTTTGATGGAGTTGCTGGAGTTTAGGAGTGGAGCTGTGCCAAACAGGATCTTAGAAACGCATCTCAGCCACAGGAGACAAACAAGGAGGAGAACCAGTTGGGTCGCTCAGCAATCCCGAGCGTCGTCTCGTGTAGCTGTGTTCCACGGGGATGACGCGGCCGGCGCATCAACCAATCGCTCATGCACCGTGTTTCACGACCGCCGCGGCAGAGCATGCTTTTGCATCGACCCCCAGCAGCGTTGCAGCTTCGGCTTCGCCTATGACGCAAATGGCCGCACAGGGCTCGTCCACACCAAGCATCGAGACACAGTACCCGTTGTTCGTGGAGGTAGTATAGCACACATGGATTTCATCATTCTGTCCCGAATGTAACCTGCCGATTTGGACATGAAGAAGAAACCACCAAATTCCTTCGTATGGCTATATTGGACATGAAGAAGAAACCACCAAATTTCTTCGCATGACTATATGAACTTTCTGGTGAGTGGTTTATCTCATACAATTCCACATACGATTTTTTTATGATATAGAGGGAAAAGAGGAAGGTGAGAGAGAATGAGGTGGCAGGATAACTCACAACAACGGTTGTTTCTAGATAGAGAATGAGGTGCCTGGACGTCAGGTTAAATGTGCTTTCATTTTGAAGCACGAGTGACCGACTGTATCTTGATCGCACAGTAGCATGCATGCACCCAGGATCCAGCCAGTTCTATATATATTGGAACTCAAGACGCTAGCTCCGTGTGATGCCAAACCATCCAGTATGTCTCGTGACTCAGCGACGAGGGCGCGCGGTTCGTCGAGGCCACGGCCGACGTCACCCTGGACAGCGTCATGACGCCGCTGCAGCCGGCGCCGGAACTGCTGCGCCTGCACCCGAGCGGGGACGGTGCGCCGGAGCTGATGCTCATCCAGGCCACACGCGCTTCGCGTGCGGCTCCCTCGTCGTGGGCTTCACCGCGCACCACGTCGTCGCGGACAGCCGCGCCACCAGCAACTTCTTCGTCTCGTGGAGCCAGGCCACCCGCGGGGTCCCCGTTGACCCCGCGCCCGTGCGCGACCGCGCACCTCCTTCTTCAGGCCCCGCGACCCGCCGCTGGTGGAGTTCGACCACCGCCACCTCGAGTTCAAGCCGCGGACCGACGTCGGCGGCATCCATGCCGGTGACGAGGAGGTGGCGATGCACAAGGTCCACATGAGCCGGGAGTTCATCTCCAAGATCAAGGCCAAGGCATCGCCGGTGGGCGCGCATCGGCCGTACAGCACGGTGCAGTGCCTGGTGGCCCACCTCTGCCGGTGCATGACGACGGTCCGCGGGCTGGACGAGCGCCAGGCACCACCTTGTTGATGGCCGTGGACGGGCGGGCGCGGATGGACCCGCAGGTGCCGGACGGCTACACGGGCAACGTCGTGCTGTGGGCGCGGCCCACCGCCACGGCGGGGGACCTGGTGACGAAGCCGCTGCGGCACGCGGTGGAGCTCGTCCACCGGGTGGTGAACCGGGTCGAGGACGAGGACGCCTACTTCAAGTCGTTCATCGACTTCGCGAGCTCCGGGGCGGTAGAGGAGGAGCGACTAGTGCCGACGGCGGACGCGGAGGAAATTGGTGATGACCCTGAACATCGAGGTGGACAGCTGGCTGCGGATCCCGTTCTGGGAGCTGGACTTCTGCGGCGGGCAGCCCTTCTTCTTCATGCCCAGCTACCTGCCGGCGAAGGGCCTGCTCATCCTGCTGTCGTCCTTCTACGGGGACGGCAGCGTCGACGCCTATGTTGGCCTGTACAGCCGCGACATGGACACCTTCAAGAGCTGCTGTTACTACATGGACGACGACTGAGCCAATCCGTGCGCTGCTGCGCGTGCCAGCTGTGTTGTTGTCTAACTGATTGCAGCACTCCATTTGCCGGCGCATAGTGGGGTACCGGTAACTTGTAATGAAATATTTCTCTTCGTTTCTGAATGAGCAATCTGTAAAACTGCACATTTTACTACAGTTGTTTAGTAAATCGTTGAATTTACCGGAACCAAATGTTGCAAACAAAATTGACGCACAACATCACCGTACGTCCTCAGATCAGCATGCATTCTCTGCAAATCCCCCCGGGGCTAATCTTTAGGTACGGACTGTACCCACAGTCCCATATACATGACTACATGACATCCGTTCCACAGACTAGGCGAATTCCAACTACGAACAACTAAACCCTCCATGCTGTTGAACTCCCTCAGGCTTCTCTTAAAGCAGATTCTTGATAAAAAGAACTAGTCTGCCCTTAAACATATTTGAACCCATGCTTCCTGAAGTATTCTCGAAATCCATACACGCTCTGGTCATAGTTGAACTGCAGAAGAGGATACTATCGTGCTTAACAAAGAATGCAGAACCCACATCTATAAAGCATTGGACTGGCACAGGTTCATCCGGGATAATTTTGAAGGTCTGACCATAAATTCAGAGCACTAACTACTTACAGGTAAAACTTTTACAGAATATTTAGTGATGTTGGGATCCACACTCTTTCCATGGCTAGCAGCCTGACAAAATAAGGAGCCAGTCATTACAAACACAGAATGAAGTAAATCGAATGGTGTGCTTGTTGGATATATAAGCACTTTTAGTTTTAACTAGTAGAAATGCCCGTGCGTTGCTACGGGTCTTTACCCTCTGTAAAATAATTATCTTCTTATTCCCGATTCATATTTCATAATGCTATATCCACTTTTCTTCTTCTCTTTCCCAGAATTTTGCACACGGTAAAAATTTAAGAAGTACATTAGCTATCACAAGAAGAAAAATTCAATTGCTACCAATGTGACGGGAACGGTAAGATCATAAGCAACTATTTTCAAAGTTGGGAATGACACATTTCTTGACCGATTTAAATTATGCTACAATCAAAATATTTTCAGCATTGCCTGCAGAATTACTCCAAAAATATTCTCCAGTCTTGAGGCTTCACTTATTGCAGTCTTCAAAGAAAGATGAAGGAATATCTTGTGGAGATACCATTGTCTACAGACACCCAAATTGTAAACATGTTTAAGCAGACAAATTTTAACAGAGTACAACATGCCGAAAATAGCAACCAAATTGAGATAATGGATGTACCTTGGGGTGTTCGTACTTCTCTGTGATAGCTTTTAGGTCCGTCCACCGGATGATGAACAACAGTTCATGTATGATGACAAAAACCACTTGTTCCTGCAGGTGGATGAAATTGAGGAAGACGTGAAGGCCATCATTGAGCTGATTATGGATCACAGCAAGCATGTTCATGCGAAGGCATGGCACACGAGTAACAGTTCTCAAAACCAAATGGGGGAACCTAAAGTATTCTTTAAGTCCATAATTCCAGACATTGGGTTCTTCTCCTTGTCCATGCTTGGCTTGAACTGTGAACAAAAACAGAAGTTTAGTCAGTAAACTATCTCAAGTGTCATGTGACGAGCCTAGCACTATTCAGACAGGTTCTATAACAAACTAATCTGTCTATGTTTTAGGATTTGCACATGTTGTTAGCATTTGCTAATGTCTAACTACGAAATTTCAGTTTCCTATAGACAAAATCAATAAAAAAAGTAGTGTCCTACGTACCATTTTTCAGTCATTCAGGGAAATTCAATATCAGACAGATTAAATATGGAACTGGAATATCACAAAGAAGATTAAATTAGCACAACACAGTCAGTACCTTGTCTTCCTTGAAATACAGGTCTAACCAGTTGCCTTTAGAAGTTTTGCAAAGGGTAACAACAACCTTTGTAGGTGCAGGACCCATCTACCGGTAGTTTTCACTGTCCCTGATAACTTCTGCATAAAAACCATATCTACAGGGAAAGTAATAATTTAACATCACCAATGAGCATTAACCGTCTGCAAAAATAATTGATGATTCCATATTATGTACAGACATACAGTGGGATGAGCACTTTAATTACCATCAGGGACACTTTTCGTGCTAGACAATCTGATCGAATTTTGTTCTGATGTATTTCTTTGTTTGATAAATCCACCTGAAAGTAAAGCACTGACGTTTTAGGTCACTTTCTGAGTCGTTATTTTATTCATGGAATTTCTTTAAGACTGGAAGAAGAATGTCGATGCATGTGGAATGATGCATATACGTGTCTTAACATGAAAGGACAGTGCAATGATCACCGGGAGGGATTATGAGCAGCTCTCAACAGATACATGCACATTGCAGATGTAACATCAATTTAAAAAGTTTGTATTACCTCTGCTCGCTTTTTTCTTGTTGCGACATGCAAAGCCGTGTTCCCATTTTTATCTGGCAGCATTACAATTGCTGGATCAGCATCCACTAAGGCTCTAAGAACATCACAGCTTGTTCCCTTTACGGCCATATGAAGAGCAGTTTGACCTTTCTTGTCATTTCTTCTTGCTAGCTGAGGATCTTTCTCAAGTAATGTTTTGACAATTCCAACATGTCCCTGTCGAGCAGCGAAATGTAAGGCATTTTTTCCATTGTCTCTGGCCATTTCCACCAATCCAAAGTAATCTTGTTCCAACAACAGTTCAACAACTTCGATATGGCCCCTCATAGCTGCTGATATAAGCGGGGTAGTATTTCCAAGACCAAATGTCTTGGCAAGCATCCTGTCATGAAGTAACATTTCCTGCACAACAGCTGATAAGAAAGTACTCCTAGGCGTTAGGATATTTTTCTCCCTGTTAAATGTTAATATAACAAACAGGAACAGCTGAAATAAAGATACTTTTTAGAGTAAGTCAATGCATATGGATTGTATAATCCCAAATTTCCCTTGATATAAGCGAATAGGTTATGTTAGCTTCACAAGTACCATGTGCAAAATTAGTATGAACGGATTTGTCAAACTATCCATAATCTAGTGAACACATCAAAGGGCCACACTTTGATTTCCACACTGAAAACATTTTTGATTGAAGTTGGCAGTGCAGTACCTGGGGCACTGCAGTTCCTGAATGAGGGTTACCTGAGTCCATCACTGATTCAGAAGGATTCAAGGTAGCTTTGGGAGGAGAATGGAAGTTAGTTACAGGAATGTCTTGGTTTCTGTCATCGGATGAGAAAGCCTTGTAAGCTTCAGGCTTGGTACTGACGTCATCATCAAACTTCAAACCGTGGAGATCTCCCATGTGCCTTTCTCTCAGTGACTGATTAAACACCAGCTGAAACAAACAGTAGTTAATTTATTTAAAACAGCAATTGGAAAAATTAGCACTCATTATGGAGACATGGCAAGCAGTAATTCAAGTTGTTCCAGAGGATTCATACATTGGATACATGGCAAGCTGTTGCGATAGTTTGTGTAGTCTCGGCAGCGCGCTTCAAATCAGAGGAGTACACAGCAGCTGGCTTGGCTTCTTTCGACAGCCGACGGGCAAGCTTCTGGTTTTTTAATAGTAAAATCTGAACCACATAAAAACATGATCCCAAGAAATAACCACACAAAGTATAACTACCATGATAGCTTGCTGTTTACCAGTCTCATTCAGCTCCGGATCCATTTGTCCCTGTTAAAAGAGTTGAATTCTTTGCCTCTTCAGGAAGGAGAAAACTAATGGAACATAGTTCCCACCAATTGTCTTTTTCCTGGACAGCAAGCAAATCCATAGCAATTTCAGTTTTTTTTTTGACAGCAAGGAAATCTATAGGAAACATAAAGTAATTGTATGCGAGGATCTTTGAAATTTACATACACATTTGCTTGCTGACACTCAGAAGGAACAGAAGTGTCATGTACAGAAGCAACATATGAATGCATATGGTCTGTCCATAGAAATTACTAAGTTGCAGAATACGCACATGTTTACTTTATTGCTTGCCTTGTTTTTCAACATCCAAGCAGGCCAATCTCCAGTCAGCATATTGTCAGTCAGGTACCTAATAGTTTTCAAATTGAAATGAGGTTCCATTGGAAAATTAAAGGTGACACTTAACACTGGATAGAATGCCATTTGTTAAAAACATCAAGATAAAAGTTGGAAGTTAAAATAATAATCTCACAGAACTATCATCTCACAAATATTGCAGTGCTATCATTCCTCCACAATTTGCTGGAACTTGGCCTGTCAACTTGTTGAAGCTTATATCCCTGAAATTAGTACAATTTATAGTAATTACATAATCAGGGATTTTTGAAGTCTTTAGAACCTGAATGAATTCAGTATATAGAATAATCTGTTCTCTGCTAGTCATATTAAATTAAACAAAACATTTGTAAGCTCACTACCATCACTGTCACAGTTAGATTATATCAAAATAACTGTAGATTACATACCTCTGCAAAAGTCTCTAATTCATACACCATCCAACGACAGTATCTCTTTTGCTTGCCTACCCTTTGTCAGCTTTATTGAATACAGAAAATGAACATGTTAATTGGACAGGGAAAGTATATTCCTATGTTTTTGTGCATCTTTACATAGTTCCCACCAATTGTCTTTTTCCTGGACAGCAAGCAAATCCATAGCAATTTCAGTTCTTTTTTTGACAGCAAGGAAATCCATAGGAATCCGAGTACAGCAATCATGGCATACCTTTCAGAAAGTTTGTTCTTTTGTTGTTGCTTGCAGGAGAATCACCTATTTGTAACAGAAATAATAAATATCAACTTTAGTTAGTCCACACATGCATAAAACCGTCATGAGTAATTTCTCATAGAACTTACAAAAAGCTCAGTACCTATTTGGTGAGGACCTCTGAATATACTATATTCTTCGTGTATCTATCTGTTGTGTCTTTTTGATTGACCTCTTTCTTATCTGACATGTCGCTTTTTGTCTTCCTTTTTTTCCTTTTCTTATTTTTCTCTGGTGGCTCGTTTTTGTTGTCCTGCTTGTTGTCCTCATCTTCATCATCATTTTCAGCTGTTAGTATCTTTATGTTCTTGGCTGTTGTTGCTCTAGAAAGCGCGGCATATAATTGACCGTGAGAGAAAACCGGTTCAGGCAGGTAGATGCCTACATTTGGTATTGTTTGTCCTTGTGCTTTGTTTATTGTCATTGCGAAACTTAGTCTTACAGGAAATTGTTTCCTCTTGAAACGGAATGGGAACATCTCATCATCAGAGGAGCACAGCGGGATTCGGGGCAAGAAAACTCGTGTCCCATAATGTTGTCCTAGTACAATCTCTGCATCGATTGCATTTTTCTGGAATCCTCGTACCACCAATCTTGTGCCATTGCATAGTCCATTAGCTGGGTCGATATTTCTGAGTAGTATTATTGGACAGTTAATCTTGAGCTTCAGCATATGTGGTGGTAGTCCATTTGGGGTTAGTGTGTTTAGGAATTCCGGGGGATAGTAGTTATGTGGGTCATCTTCTACACTATCGAAGCTGTGATAGACCATCTCTTCTCCTTGGAATCGTTCAATCATTTTCAGATTTATGCGGTCTACACAGTCATTACGCGTGGATAAAATGGCTCTTGATGTGATGTAATTTGGATCCTCCAGGCAAGCGTTGTTCATTTGGTAGACGCTGTCGATGAGTTTATCAAGTCCGGAATCATCCATTGTGCGTGGAATACATATATTTTTGGGCAGACGTATCTCGCCTTTATCGTTTGTCTCTTCAGTGCCATTGCCGATGCGCAATAGGTATTCTGCAAACCATGGGTCATTTTGAGCCCTCATGTTGCGCACAAGCTTCATGTGACGCATGCAATTCCAGAGTTCAGATCTGCGTAGTGAGGCATCTACTATTTGTGATCTTGTACCCTTTCGTACAACCGGCAGAACTTGTCTAAAATCTCCCCCAAATACCACTGTTTTCCCACCGAATGGAAGATTTGGTACATCCATTATGTCACGCATGCTTTTGTCCAGTGCCTCTATTGCCTGCCTCTTAGTCATCGATGCTTCGTCCCAAATGATTAGCGATGCTGCCTGAAGTAGCTTGGCTGTCCCACTTTGTTTTGTGAATGAACAAATAGCCCCATCATCTATCCTTAGTGGTATTTTGAACCTTGAGTGCGCTGTCCTTCCTCCGGGCATTATGGAAGCAGCGACACCAGAGGTTGCTGTTGCTAAAGCTATTTTTCCTTGTCCACGGACTGTTGCAAGCAATGCCCTGTATAGAAAAGTTTTCCCCGTTCCTCCCGGTCCATCTACAAAGAATAGCCCTCCTTCATCTCTATCAATTGCTGTTAGAATTTCATTGTAGGCGGCCTTTTGCTCGTCATTTAGGTGTTTAGGCAATTCCATGTCCTCAGGGTCCACCTCGATGTTGGCTTCCTCGGTGATCTCCCTAGGTGTATTGTCTTTTGTGTCATTTTGCTCGTCGATCTCTAGAAGAGGAAATGATCGTATGTCTTTTCCCATCGATTGCAACATTTCTCTAATGTTGATTAATACCATCTGTTCGACCGTTCTTGCATTTTTGCAGTTTCGTCGATAGTCTTCCGACATTGCCTCGATGTGATTGTTCCATAGTGCACGGATATCGTGGGGCTCACAAAACACAAGAATCGTCGCAAATAGCCTTCGCAGTGAGGATGGCATCCGAAATAACTCTGCTTCCGTCATGCAATCATCTAACGTGTTGTCTGCCTCAATGAGGCCCCTTCTCTCTGCAGCTTCACGAAATGATGGCAATATTTTTCCATCAACTGTTCGTATTTCTTCGTAGCAGGTTGCTCCTTTCACATGGTTCAGGAGAACTCGAAGATAGTATCTTTCTCCTTCGGCTGGATGTGCTGAGACAATTCTCCCAACCTGGTACAACGTTTTCCTTTTCCTCTGTTGCCAAAACTTCCCTTGGGTTTGCCAAGTATAATGTTCTGGAAAATCACGGTACAGAATGCCTCGTGCTTTTTCATGTATTTTGTTTGCTTCGAAGTATGCCATTAGCATTGACTTGTCAACACCTTCGCGGTTGATAACTTCCGTTATTTCTTTTTTTCCATGGTATGAAACCATGTGCATGTTTGGAAGATGAAGCTGCAATTGCATGACTGGAGGATTTGTCTTGCTTAGTTCGAAGCCATATATCCTCCATAGTGCCTCTGGTGGTGTCACCCATCTCGCATCTCTGTATTGTCTAATCTCATCGATGTCTTCTTTTTCGCTTGTCTCATTTACACATACAGATGCACGGTCATGCCCCTTGTAGATGTATTTGTATAGGTATTTGACAGCTTTTATGCTTGAGCATACCTCGACATTTATATGGCAATTGAACATTTGTAGGAGGTAAGGGTTGTATGGGACTACCCACCTGTTATCTAGTTTGTGCCCTCGGACTATTTCATTGTGGCCGTCATCGCGTCGCCTGTATAATGGGTAAGAATCCTTGCCTTGAATGGTAGTAGCGTTAAATGGCCTTGGATAATAGTTCTTGCATGATTTTCGATTCTTCGTGCATGCACAGTTCTTATTCAATGTACCGCAAGGTCCATGCATCATATGTTTGATAACCATCTTGTACAACTCTGGGTACTTTTGTTTGTTTGGGAGCTCCGCCGAGATTAGTCTATCATATTGCTCTGGACAAGTAAGCTTATATTTTCCGGTCATTATAAGCAAGAAATGAGCGTGCGGTAGACCTCTCTTTTGGAACTCTACAACATAGGTATAGGCCTTCACCTTGCCTAGGATGTGCTCTTCTAACAACTCCTTTTTCATTTCTTCTAGTTTTGCTCTGAAAACACGAACAACAAGATCAGGGCGATCTTGTGGTGTTTGACCAAACTCAAGTTCATTCGTGATCTCTTCCCAGTTGGGATTGCATGTCATCGTGAGGAATATGTCCGGTTTCCCATATTTTCTAACTAAAGCCATGGCGTCTAGGTACCGACGCATCTTGTCTCGAGGACCCCCAATAAATGATGATGAAAGCACTGTCCGTTTTCCGACTGCATCTCCCCTGTCTTGTCCTGCATGAATGCTATCTAGAAGGCCTTGGTATAGATCCGCCCTTATCTCTTTTTGATGATTCCATATGAAGTCCAGTCGTGAGCTCTCAATTTTGATGTATGTATCCACGGCGAATTGTTGGAAAAGTCGTCCGCCGTATAGTATTGGGTTAAATATGTTTGGTCGCACATGAAATTTATAGCAGTAGTATTCTCTCATGGTTACCCACAATCTACCACTTGAATCTGTGTTGGACAAATACAATTGATTGTTAACGGCATAGGCAATTATTTAATTAGTATATTTAACTATGAAGGCTAATATTTGAATTAGTTACCTGGGTCATTGTTTTTGTTATTTTGATTAGCACGAGCTTTCTTTACATCTTCCGTAGTAATTCCAACCTTTGGGATATCGGCATGCCATCCCAATTCACCTCTTGGAAAGAACAGAGGATAAGACAATGGATCGTAGCATCCAGCGTATGATCGGATTCCTTGTATTTCGTTGTTGTTCCCATGTAGTATTACATTTCTGTCAAAAGTATTCCTCCATTCATTTCCTTTAACCCATATTGCAGCTACCTCTGATGTGATTGGTGCGTTGTATGTCCTTTGGTCCAATCTTTGGTCAAGGTTCAACATCACTCTGTACTCCTCAAGGTTTTCTTCTTGTCCCAAAGTCCTAAATTGTTCAGAGTATGGATTGTTGCGTAGAGTATTGGTTATAATGAGTAATACATGTTTGTCTTGCTCATACCTTTCCTTGCGGCAATAGCGGTAACGATGCTCTAGGGTTGGATCATCATCATAGAAGTAGAGTTCTAGATGCTTAGGATCTGAACCATCTTTTCCAAATGAGCGTATGTTGTGATATATTTGACCATGTGCTCGGAAGGTGTAAATACCGCTGTTTCTCATGGTAGTTGTATCTCTATCGAGGCGACAGTATAGAGAAGTAAATGAGAAGTGGCCATTGAAAAACCTTATATTCTTTCGAAAATGTATTGCATCAGAGTCATTGCTCGTCCATAGTCTCATGAGCTGATGTGGTGTCTCAAGATTTGCAAGTTTTATTTGTCCTTTTCGACAGCATAGGCCTTCAGGTTCATGGTGAAATTTCTTTGCATCGCAATATTTGCAATTTTCAACAGGTTTCAGCTTGTGTGTGTTGTCTGGTATGTTACTATAGACGAGGTCATATGGATCATTGATGTTTGAATGCTCGGGAACGGTTGACTCATTTTCATTTATTTGTACCTCCATATTTTCCCATTCTGCTATGATTCGTAGGATTAAAGAAATTAGAGAAGTACTCACATTGAGATGTGAAAATATTTTAACGTGTTTATCATACCTTGACTAGAAATTATGTTATCCTCCTCATCGGTATGCTCGGGAACGGTTGACTCATTTTCATTTATTTGTACCTCCGTATCTTCCCATTCTGCTATGATTCGTAGGATTAAAGAAATTAGAGAAGTACTCACATTGTGATGTGAAAATATTTTAACGTGTTTATCATACCTTGACCAGAAATTATGTTATCCTCCTCATCGGTGTCTTCTTCATATACAACTCCATCGTCATCTGCATAGAAATATGTGAATTATATGTTGTTTTCTATTGCATGAGAATATAAATTTAGTATATATCCTTACCATATGGTTCATCATCAATGATTGATTCATTTGGTTCTTCTGCATCCTTGGTGGCTGGACACATTGGATAAGGGATATCTGTCCATGAAAGATTATTATCATTGTAAAAATTGATGCATGTAGAATCTGATTGTGAGAGTCATATATGCAATTGGGAGTATTACCTTTCTTCATGTTTGTTGGCTGTTTTATAGATTCTAGATCATCTATGACTTTGGTGTTCGTAGTACAGTCTTCATCTGATGTGGCAGGTGTTTTTTCCATTATTTATGTGTCAACTTTTCATCACGATAGGCTAGCAATGCTTCTCTTTCTCCTGGTGTTACGTGTTTCCTTTGTCTTATGCTTGTGGCAAATTGAGTAACATTTTGTGAATTATCTGTTGCGATATTTGTAGGGTTGTCCATTGCAATTGAATTCTTGCTTAGGGTGTCACGTCGTCGTGCACGGTTAGCGTAATCTTGCTCTAACTTTGCTTTCTTTTGGTTTTGTTGCATGTTTGCATATCTTTCCCTCTCATGCATGCATTTTCTCTGTATTTTTTGCTGCTTTTCTTGATCAGTCATCTGTGAGCATTTTTCTCTTTTTTGTTGATGATAGGCTTCACGACGTTTTTTGAGTTTTTCCTGCTTTTCTTCATAACTCATCCGTGCATACCTTTCTCTATCTCGTTTTCTTCTCTGCTCTTTGGGATCCAAGAGTTGCATTGGTGATTCAAATGGTTTGTCTGCAAAGAGTTATACATTATATTATGAAGTTATATGAGATAGTCAAACATTAATTCTGTGTTTAATGGTTTGACGAAGATTTGAATCATATTCAACATACCAGGAGTTGACATTGATTATACAGTGCTCGATGGAGACAACTATATGTGTGTGCTATGTTGAGAAGGTGACCCACTTATAACTCCAATGACAAGTGAGGATTGCAGCTTTAAAGTCTTTTCTTTTGAGTTGTCTGCAAGTACCATGAAAGGGGTTTGCTTAAATTCAGAAAGGAGATGTATTATGCAATCTGTAACATAAACTTCATTCAAACAAACGAATTAGCCTAGGAAGTGAGGATTGCAGCTTTAAAGTTTTTTCTTTTGAGTTGTCTGCAAGTACCATGAAAGGGGTTTGCTTAAATTCAGAGAGGAGATCTATTATGCAATCTGTAACATAAACTTGATTCAAACAAATGAATTAGCCTAGGTGCATCGATTAAATCATTAAGGAAAACCATGGCATGCTGTTCTATCATTGTAAGAAATTTTGGAAACAACAGGTTGTCTTCTATGAATCTAACCTTCAAGTTTTCAGGATAGGCAATATTTGAAAACCTCTAGAGTTTCTTTCTACAAATTTTGACAGTAGGATTCTGTGATTTTCAAGTTATAAACACCGTCATAGCTGTAGGCTTCGAGGCAATAGTTGATGTATCCTGGGGTTTTTGTTAGGTGGATTGAAAGGGGCATCTTAATAAATTTGTGCTCCCTCCATTGCAAAATACAAGGCATTTTACCTTTACAAGTAGATTAAGGACCATTAACAGTGAGAAAACAGCACTGAAAAAAATACTGGATTGCCTTTGGTGCATGTGTGGCATGCATGTGCAGAATCATATATAATAAGCTCATTCTAGCTGAGTGGGCGATACACATTTATTATTATTATTACTACTTTAATAGTCTTTTCCACTTTCAATCCTATCTCTCTCGTCTGGCCAACCAATGACCAAGGGTGAAAAGAAACGTACAGATCTGTACCCTTAAGTTTTTTTTTTGCAGTTTTATGTGCCTTACTTATGTATTTATCAGGATTACGGAACATTAACTCTTAGCACTTTATGTTGTTTTGTGTTTCTCTACTTCCCATGCTTATCTACATGCTTATCTGTGTTCATAGTTGATTTTGATTCACTCAACAGGTTACTCTTTGTGGAAACCAATAACCTATTAGAGTTGAAATCACAGAATCTGCGATGGAGTTGGGTGCTGAAGTATGTATCATGCCTGATAGTTATTGTTAAATGTAAAGCTACAAATGACCAACAAAGATTACTGTCTCGATGACTAAATAATCTTAAACACAGAAAAATTGATATACAAGGTTTAACTAACACAACAGTAAGTATTGATATTCTTTTTTGTCTGAGAACCTTGCTTCCAACTATGAAGAGCTGAAGTGCTAAATTGAATTGTCCTAGGATTGCAGTGTTATACATGGGCTTCTACACTCAGGATTTTATGCGATAGAGTGCACAGGCCAAAACAAAATCAACTTTCTTCAATTACCTTTTTGAAGTTAAAGTGCAACTGTCCAATGTAAAGCATCCGCATGAACTGGCTATATGACCTGTGCAATAGAATGTTTAGGAATTGACAAAAGTGTTAAACTATTAAAGCATATTTAATAAAGAATGATGACCGAGAATGAGTTTCGTATTTTTCAATGAGTAGACATGCAACTCTCATTAGTTTTCAGAAATTTTCCCATATATCATTAAAAGCAAAGCTTCGCAACAACACAACAACAACAATGTCCAAAAATCGGATATGCCTGGTGAAAATTATTGTCAGTATAACAAAAGTAACAGCAGCAGATTTGAATCAACCAGTAGAAATTTTGAAGTCAATACTACCATTAGATATCCTATTATCATAATCTGGCAAGGATACAACCATAAACAATATCAGGCCAACATATTGTAACATACTATTTCTGAAATGTATAGTCAGAAATGAATCTTATAAAAGCATTACTGCAAATATATTTCTGCCAGATTACTTGTCCTCCAAATATAATCAGAAAAGCACACATGACATAAAATGGTCCTCCACAGCGGCCAAGCCAGCTTCTACGGTCAAATAGATTGACACAATTTAGAGGCCAAATAGCTTTGTAATAAGTAAATGCTTATGTACCTTTTGTCGATGGAGAGTAAGAAGCTGAACACGCTAGACCACACGAGTTGTTGGCGTCGATGGAGTGGATCTAAGCGTGTGTTGCTGAGCAGATTCTCGACGGCGAGCAGGACCTGGTCTCCTGGCAGTATGGCACAAACACATCAAAGATACCCAAACACGCAGCTATGTATACATGCAAGAAACCAACCTCGATTCCAATCCAGGTACGCCTCGATTTCGATCCGATTCGGCAACGAACTCTGCTGGAAGTATAGCCCCGAGTCACCCTCAAATCCGATCCGATTCGGAAGCCGCGCAGGCTTGCCGGAGATGGAGGCAGAGTACCGCATGGAGGCGACGGCGGCGCCGTCGTGGCCGTGGCCATCCTCCACGGGAGGGAGCCTCCTCCTGCAAGTGGAGGATGAGGAGACGTTCCTCCAGCCGTGCCAGCTGCCCCATGCCGCCATACATTTCACACTCCACGCGCAACTCACCGGGGGTTGAGGGGTAGGGGGGAGGAGGGAGGAGCGATGGGGCCCTCAGATCGGCGACGGGATGTCGTTGCTGGACATGGGGTGTAGGGCGAAGGTTGGATTCGGAGGGCTCTATCGCGGCGACGCGAGCGAACCGGAAATTCCCGGCGGCAGCGCCGGCCTCGTCGGCTGCTCCGGATAGACACAAAATCCTGCTCGTGCCACCGAGGAGCCCCTCGACGGAGCTGCGCGCAGCTAAAGCCGCAAGCAAGTCCCGGCGAGAAGGCCCACGGCGGCGCGACAATACTCGGCGATCACACGCCATCGCCCGCCGGCGGCTCTCTCCTCCCTCACCCGAGAAGCCCGGAGGGGAAAATGATCTAGGGTACGTCCGATCTGGCGCAGATCGACGCAAAGAAATTGGTCGGCTGTTGGGCTTTTGGGCTTTTTTGGGCCGCTTTTGTTTATGGGCTTGAATGTATAGTTTTGGATGCCAGTAAAATCTCAAGAAATACCTAGAATAATGTTGAATTATGTTTAACTCATGACTACATTGCTGACCAAAGTGCCTTTGTAGCGCACCCCATAAAAAGAAAGCAAACCCTGTGCTAGATTCAGTGCTTATAATTTTTTTTCCCTATTGATGCACAATCAATATTTGCCCTGTCCCAAAAAAAATTTCTGCGCTTGTCTGAATGTATATAACTCTGCTTGTTCAGTTTGTAGATTTTCAGGAACTTCTCTAACTAACAAGCAGCTGAAACATGGTTTTGTGTGGCCTTACAAGGAGCTTTCATTAAGATAGAGTTACTTTGCATGTAAGGACCAGTACGGTATACATAGCAGTTCAACAAATCCAACATCTCACTGAGCTGATGATACATATTAGAAATGAGTGAATAATAAATATTCCTATAAACAAAAAGGTCCAACGGTAATAATAGACCGTTTAAACATGACCTCATACATTCTCTGTGCTTGCATAACTATTTCTAACTTTTTGTAGCATTGATACAGCTAAGAAAGTCTCGAACACCGGTAGGCATATTGTCTTCACATTCATTCTCCTTGTAAGTTAATAGTTGTGCCATAAATTGCTTTCTTAGTTCATAGCCATCCTGTACATGCATATATGTATGCAAACAATTAATAATTAGCGTCATATAAGTGTGTAAATAATAAATAAAAATATTTGAAGTTCTTATGAAACTTGTTGGAGGTATGCCCTAGAGGCAATCATAGAGATGATGATATTCCATTTGTATCCATGATTTGTATATTGTGTTCATTGAATATCCATTAAAGGCTACTTGAATTGATTTGCAATTATGTGAATTGTATGTGAAACTCTTTACTTGTATGGTTATTCTAAAGTTGTCCCTAGTCGGAGTTCATGTGAGGACACACATGAATATTAGACTAGCACATGTATTAGTTGATGACTATGTTTCACAAGTCATGGACATGGACATGTTGAACTAATAATGTGGACACATGTGGAGACATGTGTTAGGACTGACCCAACACGAGAAGTAGTTCTCTCTTTAAACAACATATACGCTTTGTCCTTAGACCTGAGATTGTCGCATGTATTCTAGATGTGGATCGACCTACTTAGGGGCTATCAAACGCTACGCCGTAACAGGGTAGTTATAAAGGTAGTTTTCGGGTTTGTCAAGAAGCATGCTATGAGACATGGTCAATCAAGATGGGATTTGCCCCTCTCTGATTGAGAGTGATATCTCTGGGCCCCTCGAGTGATCGGATCCAAAAATGCATGGCCATGCTACGTACGGTTAAGAGTTAACCTACAAAGGGATTCCGAATCACAGGATCGAGAAAGAGCGGTCGGCTTGAAGCTAGACCAAATATCGTGAGGCAAAGGGAATAGCATGTATATTATGTTGTGATGGTTCGTCTGATATGATCTTCGTGTGCGTATAGGAGTTGGCACGTCTTGCTAGAGGCCGCTACCGACTATTGGGCCGAGTAAGAGTACTCGGGCCATGTCTGTACGTATCCGAACCCATAGGGTCACACACTTAAGGGGCTGGAAGCCCAATTCGGATCTGATCCGAGTTGGATTAGGTTTAGGAGTACTAATGGACCTCGGATCCAGAGGCCCATCAGGAACCTCTATAAATAGAGGGGTGGGGGCGTCCTAGGGTTTACACCTTTTGGCGGAACACACTTGCCGCGCCTCCCACGCCCTCGCCTGTTGCAACTCGCGGATCTAGCAATCCGGCTTGCGACGCTTCCTCCTTGCACGTGTGGATACCTTGGAGGTGTTGCGCCTGCAGCACTTGGACGAGCCGCCGACGAGCCACCGACGAGCCACGACGAGCCGCGGTACCGGAGGCCATCTTGCTGTGCACGTGGACGAGCTGCTGAGGAGCTGCTGGACGTGATCGACTACGTACGACTACGTGATCGTCTTCACTGCACCGACGCATATCTACATCTTCCGCACCAGTAGTGCGTCGAGTGGTAATCCCGTGATCCTTATACGGCAGTTCTTCCTGGTTATACGTGGTAGAAATTTTGATTTGCGCTAGCGTAGCCTACCTCGTATCCCAACAAAACTAACCTTTAAAATTGGCAACCTTAGTTCTTCATCTTTCCATATGCACATGAAGAGAGAAACAAGATAACCGGATAGTTCCCTGATAAGATAAGAACATCAAGAAATTCAGTGAGTATTATAATACATATATTTTCATAATATGTTCAACACTGAAGGTTGAACTACTTTTGCTTAAACAGATGTGCATGTTTTACTAAAAGAAAGAATTTGAAGACATAGTCTTCACTGTACAGTTTGTGTAGCGCCTTTTAGTCCTACATCTTACAACTTGTTTCTGGCATACAAGCAAGATGTGCAAAGACTCGATTGTTGGTAGAACTCACATGACAACTTACAAAAAACCTACAAGTTATACTCATGTACAAAAGCACCTAAGTTGCAAGCAAAGAGAATACTGAAATAGAAGAAGACAGCACAGTGATCCAATAATGATGGTAAATTGAACTTTAACAGGTAGTCAATCAAGATCACACAAAAATACTCAAAAGTTTATCATTCCCTTATGATGAATAAGGGCAGTGAGCTCTTCATAACTTAATCCACTGACAAGTTAGAGCAATCAGTCAGTATTTTCAGTAATGGAAGAAAGCACAGTTGAATGAATCGTCTGGACTACCCATCCATTGATTCAAAAAACTGCAGTGATGCATTTATCTTCTAGGAATCAGTCAGTAATTTTTTTTCTCTAAGTTCCTCAAAGAGAACAGGATACTCAATTCAGTAATGGAAGAAAGCACAGTTGAATGAATCGACTGGACTACCCATCCATTGATTCTCATTAGGCATTTGCTAATGTCTATAAAAAACTGCAGTGATGCATTTATGTAGAAAAACAGAGATTTGCAGTTATAGCATGTAAATAAATATGAAATGAAGTGCCAATGGAACTGTTAATCGTGAATAAAGCAGTTAGAAGTTACACTGTGAAACAGACTCCAACTTCTCTTATCCACATAATCATTTATTACTACTGAAAAATGATATTACTGTACAGTTTGTCTAGCGCCTTTTAGTCCTACATCTTTACAACTTGTTTCTGGCATACAAGCAAGATGTGCAAAGACTCGATTGTTGGTAAAACTCACATGACAACTAACAGAAAACCTACAAGTTATCCACATGTACAAATGCACCTAAGTTGCAAGCAAAGAGAATACTGAAATAGAAGAAGACAGCACAGTGATCCAATAATGATGGTAAATTGAACTTTAACAGGTAGTCAATCAACATCACACAAAAACACTCAAAAGTTTATCATTTCCTTATGATGAATAAGGGCAGTGAGCTCTTGATAACTTAATCCACTGAAAAGTTAGAGCAATCAGTCAGTAGTTTTTTTTCTCTAAGTTCCTCAAAGAGAACAGGATACTCAATTCAGTAATGGAAGAAAGCAAAGTTGAATGAATCGACTGGACTACCCATCCATTGATTCCCATTAGGCATTTGCTAATGTCTATAAAAAACTGCAGTGATGCATTTATGTTGAAAAACAGAGATTTGCAGTTATAGCATGTACATAAATATGAAATGAAGTGCCAATGGAACTGTTAATCGTGAATAAAGCAGTTAGAAGTTACACTGTGAAACAGACTCCAACTTCTCTTATCCACATAATCATTTATTACTACTAAAAAATGATATTGCATTTAAAGTTAATTAAAAGTATCCTGAGATTTCAGATATGGTCCAGAATGCATGCCAATGATAAGTTAACATAATTGATTCTTTGGTGTGCCTTGTGAAAAAAATATAACTAAGCAGTGCATCAAGTGAACTTGTGTTCAACCAAACTAACAGAAGTAACTTAAACATACAAGCTGAAAGCTAAACTGAACTGGCTGTCAAAATTCAAGAATTTACATGCAGTGTTACCCAGGTGCTAAAATCAAACTTCAACTCAATCCTGAGCTACCACATCTGAACAGTGCTTATAAGAATGCTTACCTGTTTTCGATAGGAACATCAGATAAAATTATTTGACGCCATAGGAAAACATCCTCACTCCATCTAGAACCAGGGCACACTTTTGACATGGCTTTTGGCAAAAATTCAGCAATACATAAAAGTTTCTTCACATATCTTGCATTTGGGTTGTATTTGTAAACAGGGTCAAGTGGAGTAGGGTCTAAAATATAGACGGTTCTTGTATCTTGGTTTAGTATAAACAGAATAAAGGTTTTATTGAATTGTATTATTGGTATAAGAATCTGCAAAATGCTATTTGTTAGAACAAGAGCAAGAGCATTAAAATGTACAAGAAGGCTAGTAGCTATAATCGCAAGAACTGTGCTTATAGGTTGTGCTTATAGGTATAGGGAAGTGATGTCTTACCAATTTGCATCTTGAAACACTATAATTAACACCAGGCCAGCTACAAACGGTTTCTGCAAGTTGTTCCACATCTAACTTTTTACGGAAGTTTGGGTGTCGTCCAAAATCAGTAATCATCTATGAAATAAAATAGTGGTTAAAAACCTGAGGAAAAAAAAGAATATATTTATATTATGATTATAAGAACATACCCAAAACCTCGTGTCTAGATAATGCTTTGATATTGTTCCTTTGGTTTTCTTCATCATTTGGATCTCGTCAAACATGAATTTTCGAATAACCAAATTCAAACAATCACGGTCCATGGGCAGATCCTCCTTCAGAATTTCTTGCAGCTTCCTGACAGTCAAGCTAATGGAATATGGCTTGGAGTTTCTCACCCATACTTTTCTGCATTAAGACAAAAAGATGGCTTCACACAGTGCAGACAAAGAAAAAATTGTCTTATTAACAGAATATGACAGGAGGAACAGTACACCAGAAACTTGCAACATGGTATATGGGAACACACAGCCAAATTACCATGAAACAGTTAACTTGCACAAAATTTTGGCTAAAAGGTCCCTGATATGTACAAGCAAGACCCACAGTAGCTCTACAAAGTTTATATCCATTCGGTTCATAACAAGGGGCAATGCAGCATGCAACATCTGATCATCATAAGTTCAAGAGAATAACAAAATGGAATACTTATGTTGTACATTGTATTATTCTATTAATAAAAAATATACACAGCAGTAATAAGAAGGTTCTTACTCCAAGGTCTCTGGACAATTAATTGATTTGATGTAGTCACAAAGGCCGCCAACTAACTCATTTTCACTGATCTTAGAAAGAATAGACATTAATGATTGGTATTTTGTTTCCTCTAATAATGAATCTGTTGCCTTGGTTTCTTTTTGGTCATCTGAACTTCCCAACAATGACATATTTTGAGGAGTTGTTTGTGCTGTGTTTGTTTTCCAACATAATAGAATGCCTGCTAACTTATGCCTAAAACAATTAATATCTTCCTGCATGGTACCAATCATTATTAGAACTTGTAAAAAATTAGCATGTCATTGACTTTATATTATTCCATAAGATAAAAAACAAAAACCTGTGTAATAGGATGAGATAGTGAATCTCCAGTCCAGTATTCCATAAACTTGAGCATGAACAGTCCACAAGATGAGCTGCATGGTTAAAAAACAATGAGTACTCCAAACAAGAAAATAAATAATCTTATATTTGTTAGCATATATTTTAGAAACATACCCATCTTTCTGCATTGGCTCTTGTACTTGTTCTGTGATTATCCATGAAATAATCTGGAGGTCTTTCCAGTTATGGCTAATCAAGTTTTGTTGCCTTCCAATTATGTTCAAATGAAATTGTAGTCCTTGCAGCTGTTAAATTATTAATAACAGAAAAAATACATTTAAATGTAGGATCAATTTATAATATCAAAGAAGTATGAATGCTGTAGAAACTGACCGTATCGGCAAGATCAACTCGGTTGGAGTCCCAACACAACGAGTCAAGTACTTGTATTTCACACTTCTGTGTGTTAATAATAGCCAAATACCAATGTGTTTCTTTGATATTTATTGGAATTAGAACCTAAAATGAAAAATTGAATTAGTACAAGACATGAACAGTTAGAAATTAAAATCTAAAAACCTTAAAACATGACAATTATAGAGATAGAAATTACCATTTCATGCTTTAGATAGTTTCTCACAATCTTTGTGATATGGTTACCATCTTGACCTACACCAAGCTTGCCATCCCTTTTTAGCATTACAGAAATAAAGGGATTCTCAAAATAAAATTTAACATCATTCCTACTTTCTAAATGGGCTTGATACTTTATGCAACATATATAAGCGCTGATGACCTACAAAGATTCAAATAAAAAACATTTATTACAAAAGAAAAAAATGTTAATCGAAGAGCATTCACTTTAAGTACTTACATCATCATTTAGGAATTTTTTTGGATCTAGCAAGCATGACAATTGAGATTGTGTGACAAAGATGTCATCTATCTTCACAAGTATATCAGATTCCAAAGATGATTCAATTTTCATTAGAGCACAATAGTCCAGGTCCGTCATTTCATAATCTGCAAGTAATAAAAAAATTTATGGGGATGTTAAAAGTTCAAAACAACAACACAGTGAAAAAAAAATCATACAAACATACCTTGTGGGAGATAGTCATATGTTTGATCAACTTTGAATTGTTCATGATGATTTTGATGTTTCTTGTCATCTAATAGAATTCTTCTGTCATTATCTGATTCAAAGTCAATCCAATCAGAACATGACACTTTCTCGGCTACAATTGAATTAATAATATAAGGATCTTTTTCCTGAAAAAAAAACATAAAAATGTCAAATCATTAACCAAACCACTAAATTAAATGAACAAGAAAAACACTAACCGGAGATGATGATGGCAGGGTGGTTGCTGAGGGAGGCGACAGTGATATGTCAAGATCATTCATCTGTTCACATTTTACTTCCTTCAAGGGCCGAGCATCTAAATCATAAACATGGCTTGATTCAATGTTATTACATGATGATGCCAGGGAGGTGGATGATCGAGGCGATGGTGAGAGATCACAATCATTCAACTGTTCACATTTTGGTTTCTTTAAAGGTCGAGAATCTAAACAATCAGCATTGCTTGATTCAATGTTATAAGAATCCATTTTCTGCAAAAGCGGCAAAATTGAAAAAACTCTATTCAGTAACAATATGGGATGATCCTAGAAACTTCATCTATTATGTAGCAGTTGATGATTTATGCCAAAATTTGAAACTTGTAGTGTATATCTGAAAATGAATAGTACAAGTAGAATGCTACTGGAGCAAGAAAATTTGAAACTTTTCTATATACCTCCAACTACATGAACACCTTACACAAGCCTCAGAACTGCAAGAATTCACATTTTGTATACTGGCTATATGAGTTGGATGGATATTGTTTCTCAACAGGACAATTTATACACATAGGAGAGATTTTAACAAATATATTACTCTATCGCTGTACAATCAAACAACATCATCCAGATTTGCCCATGCTCTACTGGAACATAAATAAGGGATCCCCATAAATAATCTTTTTGTTAAGAACCACTGATGGAATTACAATAGGCAGTACACAATATTTACATGGATGGATGGACTTATAGTAATTTAGAAGGAAGGGAGTATATAGTCCACCACAGCCGCCAAGCCAGCTTCTACGGTCAAATAGATTGACACAATTTAGAGGACAAAGAGCTTCGTAATAAGTAAATGCTTATGTACCTTTTGTCCAAGGAGAGTAAGAAGCTGAACACGCTAGACCACACGAGTTGTTGGCGTCGATGGAGGGGATCTAAGCGTGTGTTGATGAGCAATTCTCGACGGCGAGCAGGACCTGGTCTCCTGGCAGTATGGCACAAAAACGTCAAAGATAACCAAACACGCAGCTATATATACAGGCAAGAAACCAACCTCGATTCCAATCCAGGTACGCCTCGATTTCGATCCGGTTCGGCAACGAACTCTACTGGAAGTATGGCCCCGAGTCACCCTTGAATCCGATCCGATTCGGAAGCTGCGCAGGCTTGCCGGAGATGGAGGCAGAGTACCGCATGGAGGCGACGGCGGCGCCGTCGTGGCAGTGGCCATCCACCACGGGAGGGAGCCTCCTCCTGCAAGTGGAGGAGGAGGAGACGCTCCTCCAGCCGTGCCAGCTGCCCCATGCCGCCATACATCTCCCACCACGTGCGCAACTCACCGAGGGGTGAGGGGTAGGGGGGGAGGAGGGAGGAGCGATGGGGCCCTCAGATCGGCGACGACGCAGATCCGTGGGTGGCGCAGGCACCGTGCGGCGTGCGGTACCGGCGTCGGAAGCGGAGGTAGTAGGGACGAGGAGACGGGAGCGGAGGTCGGGGGGATGGATGGGGGGGCGGCGTGCGGTACTGGCGTCGGAAGGGGAGGTAGTAGGGACGCGGAGACGGGAGCGGAGGTCGCGACGCCTCACCGCCGTCCCACCGCCGTCAAACTCCCACCCCGCGCGCCGCTCACCGGGGAGGCGGGGTGGGTGGGGTGTTGACAGCGCCGCGCACCGGCGAGGCGGGGTGGGTGGGGTTAGGGGGGGCGGCGGCGTGGGGGGCGGCGGCGTAATTTCCATTTAAAACCCCTCTCTTTCCTCCTTTTTCAATCCGACACCCAGACTCGGACTGCGGGTTGATTACACAAAACATCAGGGGTTTTTCTGCAAAAATACCACGACGTACGAAAAATATGGCAGAGGCGTTACTTGCTTTAATATTAGGTAAAGATTTAATCTAGAAATAAATCATGAATACGATCAGATAGCAGATTAAACTAGACATGTCTACACAAGATCTAGACAAGTCTATCATTGCAAATAGAATCACACATTCTACCATACTATCCAGCGCTATCAGATTACAACAGATCATAATAGCTAGTATGGAATACATAATTTGAGATAAGAGATCGTACGTTTCTTTCTTGATGAAGACCGGCTCCTGGACGACTACCGGGTACAGCAGGCGACGACGATCAGCAGCTTGACGTTATTCGCGACGGCGAGTGACGCCCGAGTGATGAAGAGATAGACGAGCTGTGGTGAAGGAGTCGACGAAGAACTTAACGAAGTGGAGGAAGCGATCAAGCAGTCGCACAGAGCGCTTCCCAAAAACCTTATTCGCCCTCTCCCAGTGCAGGATCGCTGAAGACGACGGTTCCGGAGACCTGCTCTCCCAATCGCCGGTGCACGCCGACAATCGGGATGGAGTAGACTACGGTGGCGGCGCAGCAGCGACAGGAGGCAAAAACCCTAGCTCGAATAGATCTGTTTTTGGTAGAGGCCGGTAGGTCGCATATATAAGAGAGCCCACGATTCTCACGTCACGATCGTAATCTAAACCGGTTAGGATTCCATATATCTCGCTGACTTAAAGACCAAGTAACCAAAAACTAAAACGGCAAAAGGAAGCCGCACCCCCGCAAGGCAAGGGGCCGGATTTCGGCGGACCATTCACGCAGGTGCCGCGCGCCCGTGCCCACGCCCTTCGCCCAGCCCGGCGTGGCGTGGCGTGGCGTGGTGAGCGAGCGCACGCGTGTGGAGCTCTCCTTCTCTCCCCACACACATAGCTTGAAGGAGTGGAGACAACTTCCATATTTAAGTTGATCATCCCTCCCCTCCACTAGCAATGTGGGACTAAAGACTTGCACCACTCCACCTCTTGCCCACATGGGCCTTTGAGATTTATTTGAAATTCTGAAATTACTATGGGCTAGGCCCATTATTTCAGCAATCCCCCACCAAATCTCAAATGCCCATCAGAGATTTTGCCTGTTTCTCACTGCTGTTTATATACTAGTGTTTCAGCGAGGACTGTTAAGTTGAATTCTCGCCTAGAGCTTCAAGCTACATTCATCCACAACTTGAACAATGGACTAAGCCTTGAATTGCAAGTTTTGTGCAGACAAATTTCACTCAAAGTCGGGACTAGTACCTTGCTGCCTATAGCCTACCCTGCGGGTGGGGCATATAGGTCGTACCCCCTGGTCTCTTCATGAGCTTAATAGAGATCACCCAAGTCTCACAGACTGCGACCTTACAACAGTCGGGCTCATATAGGTATATTTTTCTAAGATGTTCTGTAGGGCAACATCTTTGCTAATTAAAGCCAACAAAATATATTAAGGCAGTAGCTAGCCTGCCATGCAGTGGTTTGAGAGTGTTGCATCATTTCTGGAGTGGGTTAGTAGGATACTCTCATGCTATCCAATGGCTTGTTCTTCCCAGATCCTACTTCACAGGATCTCTGATCACATAGGTTGGGTTACCACCATGGTGTAGCTCATATGGGTCTCATACCCATCTCCTTTGATGCACTGTCTATCACATTACGTGACAGCCCCTTTGTGAACTGATCTGCAAGGTTCTTATCAGTTGAGATGTAATCCACTGATATTACCCCGGAGTTTCTCATTTTCCTGACAGATTTCAGACGCCTCTTAACGTGTCTTGATAACTTCATATTGTCCTTAGAATTGTTCACTTTGACTATCACCGTTTGATTGTCAGAATTCATAAGTATTGCCGACGTAGGTTTCTCGACAATAGGCAAGTCCATCAAGAGTTCACGTAGCCAATCAGCCTCAACTGTGGCTGTATCTAATGCTGCAAGTTCTGCTTCCATGGTAGACCTCGTTAAGATAGTCTGTTTGGATGACCTCCAAGAAATAGCACCACCACCAAGAGTGAAGACGTATCCACTTGTGGCATACAGTTCATTAGCATCAGATATCCAATTTGAATCACTATAGCCTTCCAGTACCGCAGGATACCTGAAGTAGTGAATTCCGTAATCCATAGTACCAACTAAATAGCGCATGACTTGCTCAAGCGCACACCAATGATCATCTCCCGGATTAGAGGTAAACCGGCTCAGTTTGCAAACAGCATATGAGATGTCAGGCCTAGTAGCACTGGCTAAATACATAAGTGATCCAATAATCTGAGAGTATCTTAATTGGTAGGGTCGGCCTTGGGGGGGGGCAGGGGGGTGGCTGCCCTAGGCCCCCAAATCCCAGGGGCCCCACCCCAGGTGTCAGGTAGCAGGAGGTACTCAAGTGCTTTTGGCCTTTGGGCTGGCCTAAAGCTAAAGGGCGACGCAATTAGCAGCTAATAGGTGGCAGGCTACGTACCAATTAGTAGTTGGAGTTCTAATTGGAGTTCGGACGATAGGTCACATAGGTGCGCCGTGCGCAGCAGATCGCACGCAATTAGGCAGATAGTAGATTGCGTCCTAGCCTCCTGGTACCGTAGCGCCGCCGCCGCACACGGCACGCCGCACTACCGTAGCGCCAGCCAGGGATGCCACCGCACGCGTGCTGCGCGCCTGCGCCCGCGCTCCCAGCGCATGCACGCGCGATCCTCGTCGTGACTCATGCCGTCGTGCGCGTGTTGTTCCAGTTCGACTGCGTCAGCACACAGGTACACTGCTCGATTACCAATTCCCCAATTCTCCATATCATTAATTATTAATTCACAAGTTATTTAATCTCAACTGATTTATAACTATTGTATATTTATAATAATTTCAGCACTGTGAGAATTGGGATATCATGTCGTCTAGAAAATATGAATCAGGCTGCGAGAAAAGGAAAAGGAAAAGACGTGTGGATGAGTTGATAGAATCACAGAGAGGAGCTATGGATAAATTTTGCAAGAGTTATCATGGCTTTAAGAGTAATACGGGCGCCTCGACGAACCCAGATGAGTTGGCAATAGTTGTTGCGGATGAACCAACTAATGGGAATCAGGAAGAAAATGTTAACATCAACGTCGATGATAACAATGTAAGTGACTCTCAGACCATAGTAAATGCATCAGGTGCACATGCACAGTCTGCTAGTGTTGATGAGGAACCAATTTACACTTCAGATATTTATGATCCAAGAAATTGGGATAATCTTGATAATAAAGCAAGAGACATATTAGTCGAGAAAGGGCCTATAAGAGAAGAAAATATCAAATTTCCTCTAGATGCTGCCTCAAGACATTTTTCATATGCTCATTATTCTAGAAAATTAAGCAATGGAGAGGTACATGATAGAAAATGGTTAGTTTATTCAAAGCATGTTGACAAAGTTTTTTGTTTCTGCTGTAAGATCTTCAAGTCTAGCACTAGCAAGAGTCCTAGTTCCTTAGCAGGTGATGGGTTAAGAAATTGGAAGCATATCAGTGAGAAGCTTAAAGAACATGAAAATAGTGTTGAGCATATTAGTAACATGAATAGTTGGAATGAATTAAGAGCTATACTGCAGGAAAAGGAAACAATTGACAAAGAATTGCAGCAGCAAATCACAAAGGAGAAAGAACGGTTGAGGCAAGTTTTGTTAAGAATAATAGCCATTGTGAAATTTCTTGGTAAACGCAATTTGGCTTTCAGAGGAAGTAGTGAGCAGCTTTACAATGATAGTAATGGTAATTTCTTAGCTTGTGTTGAGATGATTGCAGAATTTAACTTGGTAATGCAGGACCACCTTAGACGTATTCAGAATAAAGAAATTCATTATCATTATCTTAGTCACAAAATTCAGAATGAGTTGATCTCTCTTTTGGCTTCTGATATCATAAAGGTTGTTAAAGAGGCCAAGTATTTCTCTATTATCCTAGATTGTACCCCTGATGTCAGTCATCAAGAATAAATGACTTTATTAGTTTGATGTGTTAATTTGTCTGATGGCAAGATAAAAATTGAGGAGTACTTTTTGGGGTTCTTGAAGGTGGATGACACATCTGGTATGGGGCTTTTTAATGTATTGCTTGAATCTATGGAGTCCTTTGACCTAAATATTAGTGACATAAGGGGTCAAGGATATGACAATGGTTCTAATATGAAAGGAAAATACAAAGGGGTAAAAACACGGTTACTTGATATCAATCCAAGAGCATTGTATATGCCATGTGCGTGCCATAGTCTAAATCTTACTCTTTGTGATATGGCAAAATCTAGTGGGAAAGCTGTTTCATTTTTTGGAATTGTTCAACGCATATATGTGTTATTTGCTGGTTCTACGAAAAGATGGAATGTTTTGCTTAAACATGTTCCTAGCCTAACTGTGAAATCATTATCCAATACTCGTTGGGAGAGTCGAATCAAAAGTGTTACAACAATAAGATATCAAGCTACTGAGTTAAGATCTGCTTTGTCTGAGTTACATCATGATTTTGACGTTGAACCTTAGGATAGAAGTGATGCAAAAAATTTATTTGATGCACTTGGCAGCTTTGAGTTTCTAATTGGTATAGTTATCTGGCATGATATTTTATTTGCTGTAAATAAAGTGAGCAAGAAGTTGCAATCACCAGCCATGTGCATTGACTCTACTTTGAAGCAAATACAAGGTATAATGCAATACTTTGAGAATTACAGAAATGAGGGGTTTTCTTCTAGTCTGATCATCGCCAAAGGTATTGCAACGGACATGGGTGTGGAGGCATCATTTCCTGAAAAACGTCGTGCTACGAGGAAGAAACAATTTGATGAAAGTAATTGCCAAGAAGAAATTCTTGAAGCTGAGAAGGCTTTTGAAGTTGAATATTTTTTTGTTTTGGTTGATATGGCAATCGCTTCTTTGAAGAACAGATTTGAAGAACTCATGGTGTTTAAATATATATTTGGATTTTTGATGAGCTCAAGCACTTTGAAGTCATTAAATGATAATGAACTTGAAGAATGTTGCATTAAATTTGTAGAAACCTTTTCTTTTGATGGTTCATCTGATGTTGAGGTATATGATCTTATTTCTGAATTGAAGATTATGAAATTCACTTTGCCAGATGACGTAATGTCTGCTATGGAGATTTTTGAGCATGTCAGAGATGTGGATTGTTATCCTAATGTCTCCATTGCTTACCGACTCTTATTTACTGTGCCTGTGACTATCGCATCGGCTGAAAGAAGCTTTTCAAAGTTGAAGTTATTGAGGAACTATTTGAGGTCAACAATGACTCAGGAGAGGTTAAATGGTTTGGCAACATTATGCATCGAGAAGAAATTGTTGGATGGGATTGACATAAACTCTATCATTGCATCGAGGAATGTTAGAAGAAACTTTTAAGGTAATATGTATAAATAATTTGATATGAATATTGCTTTTAGACACATTTACATATGTATTGGTAATATTTTATATATATTTGTATAATGTTTATATTAAAAGGCCCCAAATTTTACTTTCGTCCCGGGCCTCCCAAATCTTAGGACCAGCCCTGTTAATTGGTCTCTACCAATTCTCTTGTTTTTCTGAAGTATCAAGCTCGGATCATAAGGTGTGGGAGAAGGCTTACTGTCCTTGAAGCCAAACCGGCTCAAGATATTTTCCACATATTGAGATTGCCTGAGAGTAATCCCATTCTCTCCTTTGATCAACTTGATATTCAGAATTACATCAGCCTCTCCCAGATCTTTCATGTCGAAATTTTGGCACAGAAATGACTTGACCTCTTTAATCACGTCAAGATTTGTACCAAAGATCAGTATGTCATCAACATACAAGCACAATATAACTCCCTCACCCCCACCATGGTGGTAGTACACACATCTATCAGACTCATTGATAGAAAAGCCTGCTGATATGAGTGTAGTATCAAATTTCTCATGCCACTGCTTAGGTGCTTGTTTCAGGCCATACAAAGATTTTAGCAATTTACACACCTTGTTCTCTTGACCTTTTATTACAAACCCATCAGGCTGATTCATATAAATTTCCTCATCCAACTCTCCATTAAGGAAAGCTGTCTTAACATCCATCTGATGGACGAGAAGACCATGTGAGGTAGCAAGGGAAAGTAATACTCGAATACTGGTCAATCTCGCAACAGGTGAGTAAGTGTCGAAGAAATCTTCGCCTTCTTTCTGGGTATAACCCTTTGTCACAAGTCAAGCCTTGTACTTATCAATAGTACCATCAGGCCTAAGCTTCTTTTTGGACACCCACTTGCAACCCACAGGTTTACAACCATACGCTCGATCAACAACCTCCCAAGTTCCATTAGAAAGAATAGAGTCCATCTCACTATGGATAGCTTCTTTCCAATCATCTGCATCTGGAGATGCAAATGCCTCTGAAATAGTCTTAGGAGTATGATCTACGAGATAGATAGTGAAATCATCACCAAAGGACTTTGCAGTTCTTTGTCTCTTGCTCCTCTTAGGAGCTTCACTGTTAACCTCCTCATGAACTGGCTCAAGTGTTTGTTCAGCATGATCAGGAAGCACAATAGGTTCAAGAGTTGTCTCAACAATCATATCAGAAGATAGTCTAGACATACTATGCAATTGTTTCATGGGAAATATATTCTCAAAGAAAGTAACATCACGAGACTCCATCAAGGTATTAACATGAACACCAGGCACCTCTGATTTAACCACTAAAAATCTATAGGCTATGCTGTGATGAGCATATCCCAAAAAGACACAATCCACAGTTTTAGGTCCCAACTTACGTTTCTTGTTGATTGGCACACTAACTTTGGCCAAGCAACCCCAAGTGCGTAAGTATGAAAGAGATGGTTTTCTTCCAATCCATTCTTCATAGGGAGTTTTCTCCTTATTCTTCATGGGTACTTTATTTAGGACATGACATGAAGTCAATACAGCCTCCCCCCACCATGCCTTAGATAATCCACTGGTGTCTAACATGGTGTTCACCAAGTCAGTCAAAGTGCGATTCTTTCTTTCGGCAACCCCGTTTGATTGGGGCGAATAGGGAGGCGTCCTCTCATGTATAATACCATGTTCTTCACAGAACAAGTTGAAATCATTAGAGAAATACTCGCCACCATGATCAGACCTAATTCTCTTGATCTTTTTCTCAAGTTGATTCTCAACTTCAGCCTTATAGATTTTAAAGTAGTTAAGAGCCTCATCTTTCGTTTTCAATAAATATACATAGCAATATCTAGACGCATCATCTATTAAAGTCATGAAATATCTTTTTCCACCTTTGGTCAACACACCATTCATCTTGCATATATCAGAATGAATTAGTTGAAGTGGTGCCAAGTGTCTCTCCTCGGCTACCTTGTGAGGTTTTCGAGGTTGCTTAGATTGCACACAACTATGGCACTTAGAACCTTTGACAATGGAAAAATTCGAAATTAAACACAGGCTGGAAAGTGGAGACATAGAACCAAAATTCAGATGACATAAACGTGAATGCCAAACACTAGCATCACTCTCATTAATACCATCACAAATATAGTTCACAGACTTATTGCAATAATCTGAAAGGGAAAAGCGGAACAAGCCTCCGCACTCATAGCCTTTACCAATAAATTGTCCACTCTTAAACACGACAATTTTATTAGACTCAACCACTACCTTAAAACCATCCCTACACAAAAGGGAGCCACTAAGTAGATTCTTCCTGATAGAAGGAACATGCTGCACGTTCTTCAGTTGCACGATCTTTCCCAAAGTAAACTTCAGATCTACCGTACCAACACCATGAACAGAAGCATGTGACCCATTCCCCATTAGGATGGAGGAATCCCGAGCGAGCTGGTAAGATGAAAACAAGGAGGCATCAGCACACACATGAACATTAGCACCAGTATCAAGCCACCAAGTATTAGTAGACTGAAACACTGAAAAACAGAAGGTAAATTACCATACCCACTATTTTCGTCTCCAGCGCTGGTCACCATGCTCACAGACTTCTGCTGTGGAGGTTTTCTTCCTTTGCGGTTTGGGCACTTCTTTGCCCAATGGTTAGTAGAACCGCACACGAAGCATCCCTCGTTCTCCTTGTTCTTCTTCTTCTTGAAGGTAGTGGACTGCTTAGGCTTATTGTTCTTGCCCTTGCCCTTGCCACCATTGCCATTGTGATGTGATTGGTGCACCATATTGGCACTGGTCTGACCCTCAACAGCTTTAGATCGTCCATCTTTAGCCCGAGCTTTCTCTTCAACATCAAGAGACGCAATCAAGTCTGAAACAGAAATTTATGTCCTCTTGTGTTTGAGAGAAGTGGCGAAATCCCTCCAGGATGGAGGTAACTTGGCAATAATGCCCCCAGCCACAAACTTGTCGGACACGACAATCTTTAGCAGATCGAGTTCCTTCACCATGCACTATAATTCATGAGCCTGAGCGACTACAGATTTTCCATCAACCATCTTGTAGTCATGATACTGCTCAATGATGTACAGTTCAGTGCTAGTATCTGAGCCACCGTAGTTGGCAGTCAGATCGTCCCACAACTCCTTTGCAACCGTGTGATGAAGGTACCCATCCTGCAGATGTTCTGTAAGTGCACCAATCACAGCGCCCAAGAAGATTGTGTTGGCTTCCGAATATTCTTTCTCCTTTTTAGGAGAGAGAATCCCTTCCGGCTTGCCATTGGACACCCAGAACACCTTCATGGCAGTAAGCCACAGTGTGGCTTTCACCTGCCACCTCTTGAAGTGCACGCCAGCAAATGGTGCTGGCCTCAGTGCATCAAGAAATCCAGCCATAAGACTAAAGTGCCTACAATAAGGTTTTTGGATTGTTGGATATATAAGAACTTTTAGTTTTAATTTAATCCAGAAATAAATCATGAATACGATGAACAGATAGTAGATTAAACTAGACATGTCTACGCAAGATCTAGACAAGTCTATCATTGCAAATAGAATCACACATTCTACCATACTATCCAGCGCTATCAGACTGCAACAGATCATAATAGCTAGTATGGAAGACATAATTTGAGATAAGAGATCGTACGTTTCTTTCTTGATGAAGACCGGCTCCTGGACGACTACCGGGTACAGCAGGCGACAATGATCAGCAGCCTGACGTTTTTTGTGACGGCGAGTGACGCCCAAGTGACGAAGAGTTAGACGAGATGTGGTGAAGGAGTCGATGAAGAACTTGACGAAGCGGAGGAAGCGATTGAGCAGTCGCGCAGAGCGCTTCCCAAAAACCTTATTCACCCTCTCCCGGTGCACGATCGGTGAAGACGATGGTTCCGGAGACCTGCTCTCCCAATCGCCGGTGCACGCCGACAATCGGGATGGAGTAAACTACGGTGGCGGCGCAGCAGAGAGAGGAGGCAAAAACCCTAGCTCAAATACATCTATTTTTGGTAGAGGCCGGTAGGTCGCATATATAGGAGAGCCCACGATTCTCACGTCGCGATCGTGATCTAAACCGGTTAGGATTCCATATATCTCGCTAACTTAAAGACCAAGTAACCAAAAAATAAAACGGCAAAAGGAAGCCGAGCCCCCGCAGGGCGAGGGGCCGGATTTCGGCGGACCATTCATGCAGGTGCCGCGCGCCCGCGCCTTTCGCCCCGCCCGGCCCGGCGAGGCGAGGCGTGGCGTGGCGAGCGAGCGCGCGCGTGTGTAGCTCTCCTTCTCTCCCCACACACATAGCTTGGAGGAGTAGAGACAACTTCCATATTTAAGTTGGTCATCCCTCCCCTCCACTAGCAATGTGGGACTAAAGAATTGCACCACTCCACCTCTTGCCCACATGGGCCTTTGAGATTTATTTGAAATTCTGAAATTACTATGGGCTAGGCCCATTATTTCAACAGTGCTTCTTGGCATTATGCTTAAGAAAAAATTAACTACAACTTGCAACGAAATAATATATGCAACATGTAAGAATGGAATTGGATAGTGCTACATATGGTCGTTCTCTGTTGCATAAAAGGCATGAATGAAAAAAATTGTAACGAATTTCTTCCTCTTAATGCAATGACACGCCGTTCTCTTGGGTGTTCGAGAAATAAGAAGAACGAAACTGTGTTTCAGAACTGTACATGGCTGAGCAAGTAATGATAACAAATTTTTACACCATTTAAGATCAAAGAACAAAAAGAAAGCAAACCCCACATAGGGGAGTTTTGTCTCAAAGTTTTCTATAATGTCCATGGAGGTTATGCTTAAATGTCACTTGAAATTCCAAATTCCCAGAAGTGGATTGAGTCAAGAGTGTATGTTGCAGAAAATTTATTTTATATCTATAATATCATATTATTCTTAAACTTTTTCCTGAAACGAGAGAAAGTGACTTCCAGATTGTTGAGCATATCATGCGGAAATATGTTATTTGTTCTTGGGATCATCAAACCATCACATTAACAAGAATTCAGCAACTAATCACAAAACCAAGACTATCAATACAAAGTTTAACATGCAAAGAATGATATGATAATTTAGCAAACACCAAGCTGTTAGATGTATATGTACTGTTGGTATTTTTTTTTTGGATTAGAGGTTTTTTTTATATATTTTCCCCTTCCTGTAACTGTATATATTTTGGCCTAGTGCCCCTATTATGTATACAAGTACTATTAATAACATGGTATCAGAGCTAAACTAGGTTTAGGTTTAGGTTTCGTTTCAATCTCCTATTCCTGTTCCAAAAGCACATTGCATTTGCGTGCTATCCATCCACCATTGTTGTCTTTTCCATCGATTGAATTGATTTTACCTTGTCAATTCAATCCTGGCAACAATTTTGCTGCTGCCGATTCGGTTTTTGCGGTCATCAACTTGTTCTGTCGTCGCCCGCTCGTCGTCGCTGGCCTCATTGCCCGCTGGTCGCTGTCGGCCCAGCCCCGCTCATCGCTGCTGGCCCCATTGTCTGCTCATCGCTGCCGGCCCCACTGCCCGCTCGTCGCTGTCCGCTTGTCACCGCCAGCCCCGCCGCCCGCTTGTCGCTGCCGGTTTGTCCGCCCGCTTGATCTGCTACTGAGCGGGCGTGCTGCTGGAACACGGAGGCCTCCCTTATGGTTGGTTGCCTTTGTTGCCTGGTCCTCATGTGAAGGGATAAGGCAGCTATAAAAAAAAGGAAAAGAAAAAACTGCTTGCGCTGCTGCTCTACTTGCGCTCTCGCCGTCGCTATGGCTCCTTCTTCGGCTACTTCGTCTGGTGGTGTCCTAGTGTTATGTTGTCCGGTGCTGTTCAATGGCACAACTATCGAGATTGGGTTCCTCGTCTAGGGATTCATATGCGTGGTCTTCATCTTTGGGAGTTTCTGATTAGCGAGTTGCCTTGCCCACCTCATCCCACTGCTTCTACATACCCGGTGATTCCTGAGAAGCCTGTGATTCTAGAGAAGGCTATGGCTGAAGAGAAGGATCAGTTGCTTGTTGCTTATGATGCGGACGTGGTGAAGCTGCTTGCTGATTATGATGATGGTCTTGCATCGTATGAGTCTCAGTTTACTGCATACATGACATGGGTTGATGAGGATGCTCGAGCTGCTTCTATTCTTGTTGCTAGCATGGATGATCGGTTTTCGGCTGATATTGTGGAGCTTGATTTTGCACATCTCATGTGGGCCTTTCTTCATAAGCACTATGAGCCCACTAGTCAGTCTACCTTTCTTGCAGCCATTCGTCAGGAGCAGCTTGTTCGACAGGGTGATGGTACGGTTGGTAACTTCTATGCTCAGAATTCTGCTATTTGGCGCCAGATTGACACTCTTGGTCCTTAGTTGTCACCTAACACTTGTTGGTCCTGCCTGGGTCAGCAGCACGCCCTTGAGCTTCGCCGCACTTATGACTTCTTAACGCGTCTTCAGGATGAGTTTAAGCCACTTCGTGCACAACTACTTGCTCGACATCCTTGTGTCTCTCTGATGGAGGCTCTTGCTGCTGTTCGTAATGAGGAGACTCGCCTTCTTACTGCTGGATTGTTGTTGTACTCTTCAGTTTTGGCTGCCAGCTCCTCCACTTGACCTACTGTTCCTCCACCTATGGTGCCTTCTTCTGAGAGTAGAGGGGGTGGAGGTCTTAAATGTGACTGGTGTGGCAAGGATAACCATGTGGAGGTGTATTGTTACAAGAAGAAGAAGGCTCAGTCTTGTCAGGCTCAGTCTCGCCGAGGTGGTCGTTCTTCACAGGGTACTAGTGGTACTGGTGGTTCTGGTTTTGGAGGTCCTCAGAGGAGTTCTGCTAGTTCTGAGACATAGGAGATCATCAGGTTGCTCAGTCACCTTGTCTCCTCTATGCCACCAGGAGCTGCGGGTTCTGTGACTCAGCCTTTTGCACCTACAGGTTCTGCTGCTGATTCTCAATCTTCCACTCTGGGACCACCTTCCACGTCTACTCCAGGTATTTGCCCATGGATTCTTGATTCTGGTGCTTCATTTCATATGACTCCTTATTGCACCTGTCTTTCTTCCATACGTTCTCCATCTAGTTCTCCCACTGTTCATACAGCCGATGGTTCTTCTCTTCCTGTTGTAGCACATGGTACTCTCTTATCTGACTCCTTTCATGTCCCTGATGTTTCTTATGTTCCCGATCTAACCATGCAGCTCATGTCTGCTAGCCAGCTCACTAATCATGACTATCGTGTTATTTTTTATCCTGATTTTTGTTATGTTCAGGATCATCGCACGGGTCAGCTGGTTGGTACTGGCCCTCGTCGTCGTGATTCCCAGCGGCTTTGGGAGCTTGACTGGCTTCGTCTTCTTCCGCTACGCCCGTCAGTCTAGTTGGCTCCGCTTTGGCTGCTTCGTCGACCTAGTCATTTGATCAGTGGCATCATCGCTTGGGTCATCTATGTGGCTCTCATCTATCTAGTTTGATTCATCGTGATCTTTTAGGGTTGGTTTCAGGTCATGAGTCTTTAGCTCAGTGTCAGGGTTGTAGGTTGGGCATGCAGATTCAGCTTCCCTATCATTCTAGTGAGTCTGTGTCACAGCGTCCTTTTGATCTTATTCATTCGGATGTCTGGGGTCCTGCTCCTTTTGTCTCTAAAGGGGGCTATAGATACTATATTATATTCATAGATGATTTTTCTCATCATACATGGATTTATTTTATGAAACATCGTAGTGAGACCTTATCTATCTACAAGACTTTTACTGCCATGATTCACACTCATTTTGACACCTCTATTCATGTTTTTCATGCTGATTCTATAGGAGAGTATCTTTCTATAGCTCTTAGTTAGGTTCTCTCTGAGCAAGGCACTCTTGCTCAGTTTTCTTGTCCTAGTGCCTATGCTCAGAATGGTGTGGCCGAGCGGAAGCATCATCATCTTCTTGAGACTGCTCATGCTCTTATACTCGCTTCTTTTGTTCCGCCTCATTTTTGGGCTGAGGCTGTGTCTACAGCCACTTATTTGACTAACATTCAACCTTCTTCCGCTCTTCATGGTGAGATTCCTTTTGAGCGTCTTACAACTAAGACGCCTGACTATTCCAGTCTTCATCTCTTTGGCTATTGTGCTATGTGCTTCTTGCACCACGTGAGCGTATTAAGTTGACTGCTCAGGCTACTGAGTGTGTTTTTCTCGGCTATAGTTCTGAGCATGAGGGATATCGTTGTTGGGATCCGGTTGGTCGTAGGATGAGGATTTCTTAGGATGTTGTATTTGATGAATCTCGTCCTTTCTATCCTCATCCTTCTTTTGATGTTTCCCCTCATCCTTCTTCTGATGTTTCCCCTGCATCTTTGGTTGATCCATTATCCTTCTTGATATTACCTGAATCTTCTATTGCTATCAGACCTTTATCATGGGAGGTACCTCCTCCAGTGGCTCCCCCTGTAGTCTTCTTGCCTGTCCATCGTGCTGATGTGCTCTCTTCGGAGCCAACTTGTTTGGAGTGTCCTACTGTGGCTGCTGATTTTTTTGTCAAGCCACCAATGACACATGTCTATACTCGTCGTGTTCGGACTTCTTCTGATGTGCCATCTTCTTCTGATACGCCATCTTCTCCTATTGAGGCCTCTCTTTTAAAGGATTCATCTCCTGAGTAGTTTCTTCATCGTAGTCATCATCTTCGTAGACGTCCTGATTATTCTTCTTCTTCTTATGCTGCTACTGTTCTTTTGGAGCCAGCATCTTATCGTGATGCTCTTCCTCATCAAGAATGGCAGCATGCTATGGCTGAGGAGATTGCAGCTATTGAGCGCACTCACATGTGGGATCTTTTTCCTCGTGCTGCACATGTGCGCCCTATTACATGTAAGTGGGTTTATAAGGTGAAGACCCGCTCTGATGCTTCTCTTGAGCACTATAAGGCTCGTCTTGTTGCTCATGGTTTTCAGCAGGAGCATGGTTGAGACTATGATGAGACTTTTGCCCTGTTGCTCACATGACCACTGTTCACACTCTTCTTGCTGTGGCCTCTATTCGTGAGTGGTCCATCTCTCAACTTGATGTCAAGAATGCCTTTCTTAATGGTGAGCTGCGTGAGGTCTATATGCAGCCATCGCCTGAGTATTCTGTTCCTGAGGGTATGGTTTGTCGTTTTCATTGCTCGCTTTATGGCCTCAAACAGGCTCCTCGTGCCTAGTTTAAGCGTTTTGCATCTGTGGTCACTGCTGCTAGTTTTTCTGCTAGTACTCATGATCCTGCGCTTTTTGTCCATACTTCACCACATGGTCGGACTCTTCTCCTTCTTTATGTCGATGATATGATCATTACTGGAGATGATCCTCAGTATATCAACTTTGTCGAGGCCCATCTTAGTGAGCAGTGTTTTTACATCTGATCTTGGTTCTCTTTGTTTCTTTCTTGGGATTGAGGTTTCTTCCACATCTGAGGGCTTCTATCTGTCTCAAGAAAAGTATATTCAGAATCTTATTGATCGTGCTTCTCTTACTTATCATCGTACTGTTGAGATTCCCATGGAACTTAATGTTCATCTTTGAGCCACTGATGGTGAGCCTCTTGAGGATCCCACTCCTTATCGTTAATTGTTGGGAGTCTTGTTTATCTTGGTGTTACTCGTCCTGATATCTCCTATGCTGTGCATATTTTGAGTTAGTTTGTGAAAGGATCTAGAGTGTCGACTAGAGGGGGAGGGGTGAATAGTCGAATCTGAAAATTTGACACTTAAAATAAACTTGTTTAAAAAGTTCCGAAGATTTCCGGAGATTGTTCTGGAAATTTCCGGACATCCGGAAATTTTTGGAGAAATCTCCGGAGAAATCCAGACTTCTCCGAAAAAAAACTACACCCCCTAGCGAGACATGCTGGAAATTAGATCAATGAATATAGGTGAAGCAACAGGTTATTATAGGACTATTAAGTAAGATAGAACAACTCCAAGCACACTAGAAATGTAGATCGGGTGCAAACCCTAGAAATGAGTTCTAAGCAAGAATGTGAATGAACTTAAAAGCAATAAGCAAGAATGACACAAGAATTTATTTCCGGAGTTCAGCTTCATACCGCGAAGCCTACGTCTCCGTTGAGGACCCACAAAGGGTGGACTTATATCACCAAGTCACTTTCCTCCCTCTAGTCACCACAAAGATCGACCTAGAGTTACTTACTCAATCGTAGGGGTAATACAAACTTCCCGGGGCAGCTACAAGCTTGGATGCTCATTCGGGCAATGCCTAGCCGGCTTGGAGCTTGAAGCTCCAAGAGTAACAAACACGAATTGCCGGCTTGACAAAGAACGAAGGTGCTCAAGAGATGGAGTTGCAGCTCACTAGCACAATCCCTTGCTCACTCACCAATCTCTCCTCAAATCCCCAACAAATCTCACAAGAAAGTCAAAGGGAGCAAAGAGAGGAGCTCTAGAGTGTTTCTGCAACTAGGAATAGTAGAGAGGCAAGAGAGGGTGCAGGGAAGAGGGTGAGGGGTATTTATACCCCTTCACACCTAAACTATCCATTATAAAAAGATTCCAGAAATTTCTAGAACTTTTTTCGGAGATTTCCGGAAGCTCTAGAATTTTCTGGAAAAACTTCCGGAAAGATCCGGACCTCCGGACTTTTCCCGAAAAACTTCCGGACCTTCAGAGACTCTCCGGAAACTCTCCATATCTGGAATATTCCAGAAAAACTTCCACAAAAATCCTGAAGTCTCTGGTTAACACTTCTAATTATCCCCAAGTGATGTGCTGGTGCAAATGGTGTCTCTAATAGGTTTTGTTAGGTTATCTTGAGAACCTTTTTCATCATCAAGACTAGAGATTACGCATCCCTCTTGATAGTGCGGCTTTCCTATACTCAAATTCAAACCGAGAATAAAGTTTAAATCGCTAAACATGCCGCTCATCGTTTCATTTCCTTTTGAGGGATCCATCACAAGTGCTACATCAATTTGAACCTGCTCATGCACTTGAAACTTTGTTAGTTACTTAAGCTTTTGTCATTAAATCACCAAAACCTACTTAGGAGGCCAAGATACTCTTCAATCTCCCTCCTTTTGGTGATTGATGGAAACAAGCTTAAGTTGTACAAGATATGGAGGGATGTATCAATAAAGAGTTGAAAAGCAATATCATGTGCAACTCCCCCTTATGTGTGCCTAGAATTTGAAATTCATCACATGACTTGAGTCATTTGGCACAAAAAGGTGAATTGAGGAGATGCACATGTATCGTATCAACAGTGGGGTGTAAACAAATGTGTGTGACAACTATATGTGATGCATATGACAGTCATGCACTTCAACAAATAAATAAAAAGAATTTATGACAGAGGGTCCGGAGATTTCCGGAAAAATCTCCGGAGATTTCCAGAAGTCCGGAAGTTTCCGGAGATGGGTCCGGATTTCTCCGGACATCTCTGTCAACAACACAAACAATCATCATCACAAGTCACACTATCACAAGTAAACCTTAGATAATTTTTTTTTAAAAAAACATGTCTAAGAACGATTACACCCAACCAAAGGTTCACGCTCACATAGTCTTTCACAAACGAAGTCGTACACCAAAGAAAGATACATCCATCCTCCTCCCACAAATCACTCCCCCTTTGGCATCAAGCGCCAAAAAGGAAGTGAAGAACACTGAGATCTACTCCTCATCGTCATCATAGTCCTCATCCTTATCCTCCTCGTTGTCCCCTTCTTCTTCCTCATCCGGAGATGGTGCGCGTGTGGTGCGTTGAGGACGAGTAGCTCCACCAACTCATGGTGGAGGTGAAGGAACAGAAGTAGCAAGATCAGCCTCATCCATGGCATCCCATTCCGCAAATGGATCATCGAACTCAGGTAGCTCATGATAGGGCTCGGCAATAGGTAAACCTATGGCTTCCTTGAGATCAAGAATGTCCCGCCGGTTCGCATTAACTTCATGAGTCATGGTCTTGCACATAGAGAAGAGACTTTTGAGGACCCTTTTAATCAGTGAAGTCCGAGAGCCCCGTGGTGGAAGGTGCGAACGAGCATGAGTCCTTGGCTCATCATCATGATCATCCCGAGGAGCCCTGCTAGAAGATCCAACCATGCTCCGAGATGTGATTGAGGGAATGGGCTTGTTGTCATCCCTTGGATGGACATGAAGTGGCTTGTAAGCACAATCTTTGGGGTAGGTGACCTTTGTAACTCACTCGATCATATACATTATATATGGCGCATAAGGAAGGTGCTTCCTAGCATTAGTCATGGCACGCCGGAGTTCATTCCAAATAAAATCAAAGATAGCAAGAGGGCAACCTCTTGAAGCCATCCGAAGCAAGAGATTTTCGGTATAATAGTTGAGAGCTATGGCATCTGCACCCTTAGGATCAATGGTGTGCCGGAAGAAAGAGTTGAGCACATAGTAATAGGGAATGAGGTTGTTTGCCTATTCTCCAACTGCCAAGATAGGATTATAGAACATAAAGGCCACATCATTTGATTTAACTTGATTCTCAACATGAATTGGGTCCCTCTCCTCATCCTTGCTCCCAAGCCCCAAAATCCTAGAGAAGGTCATGTAATCCACACAAAAATGCTCCCCCTCAGTTGTCCAATGAATGGAGTTTGAGCTAGTCTCAAATTAATATGTACTAAGGAACTGTCCAAGAATCTTAGCATTCTAATGATATTGAAAGTCCATCAACTTATAAAGTCCAAACTCTTTGCATTTCTTGATGATCTTTCTAAAAGTGGCATTGTTCTCGTTCTCATAGAATTCCCAGTCAACATATTTCACTGGAACAATGGGAGGCTTGTTTGGCTTGTGAAGGATGACAGAGCTATAGAAGTCCATATGAAATTCATTCCAAAAGGGGCTATCAATTCCTTCCATTTGTTGGTACCTAAAAGGATCATAGCTTCTCTCTTTCTTTACGGCCATGGATTGATTGTGATAGTTCTTGGTCAACCATGGAGTGTACCCAAGAGGATGCCTTGGAGCATGAAGCTTGGGACATATAGACTCGATCCTTTGATCCCTATGATAAGGCACCTCAAGATGATCGGAAGTATTGGGACAAACCTCATGAGCTAAGCCTCGGTTCCTTTTAATGATTTTTGGCGGCACCGGCATAGATTGCATGACATATGGACCCTCATGCCCATGTGAGGATCGGTGAGAGGAGGTTTCAACTGGTTCTTTGCCTTTCCTCCTATGCTGCATCACATACTACTCTTGCTAAGGAGATTCCTCCTCCTCACTCATGTCCACATCTTTCTCTTCCTTCTCACTCATTACCCGTGGAGGATTAGGATCGTGCCTTGCCTTTGTCGTTCTTTGAGTGGCGCCAGTGGAAGAATTCCTTTGCCTACCCATTTGAATGAAATAGGATGATAGAAGGAATAAGCAAGGAGCAATGAAAGATTAATCAAATACTCGAAGTATTAGGGGTTCCACAGGGAGGTCCAGAGATTTCCAAAAAAAAGTCCAGAGATTTCCGAAGACGTTCGGAGATTTCTAGGGATGTCCGAAAGTTTTCGGAACTCTCGGTGGAAACCCTAATTTCTCCTATTCGACAAATCCTTTAATGGTTTGAGGTGAAACTTTAGATTTAGAGCCTATGCAGGTTATAGACTACTTCTATCTAATTGAAAACCTAGGAAACCATCCACATTGAGAGATTGGGCGAGCTCAAGATTTGGTACCTTAGGGGTGGGAAGAAAGAGTGTTCAAAACTGAAATCCAAGACCACCACTTGATTCCCCTTTGCAAATGTGGTCCTCCTTGATGATTGAAACGAAGTTTGGCTGGTGGAAACTCAAAATCGCCGTGGGGGCAAAGATTTGAGAAAAAGGGGAGAGGGGGAGGCAGTAAAAAGGTGAGTGAGAGTAACTGAACGGTTCCCCCCCACCGGTAAAAGGATATACCCTTGAAGTTCCAGAAGTTTCCGGAAAAATTTCCGGAAAATTCCAGAAGTCTGGATATTTCCAAAAAAAAGTTCTGGAGATTTTCAGAAATTTCCGGAGATGTCCGGAAATTTCCGCTCCCCCTGGCGATCAGCCACTAGATTTGAGAGGAATTTAATTTGGGATAGATTTGGATGACTATAGCTTGAAAAACTATGTGAGCATGACTAGATTTATCACTTAAGATCAACCAACAAGCAATCAATGAGAACTATGATCCAAGTGATATATCCAAAGTAAAGCTAAATATTTTAAGAGTAAAATCACACTTCATATATATATATATTTTATTAAAGTTTTTTTTTTATTTTGAACACATCTATCTTAGATCACCCAAATATGCACATGATTTCAAGCTATGTTACGAGAATCCAAAATATTTAGTTCACTCCTCAAGGCACAAAACCTTTGCTCATCAAGAGGTTTTGTGAAGATATTGGCTAGTTGATTTTCGGTGCTCACATGACTAAGGGCGATATCTCCTTTGGCTTCATGATCTCTTAGGAAATGGTGTCTTATGTCAATGTGCTTGGTTCGAGAGTGGTTCACAGGGTTGTTTGCTAGTTTTATGGCACTCTCAATGTCACATAGGAGAGGTATTTTGTTGAACTCACAACCAAAGTCTCTCAATGTAAACCTCATCCAAAGTAGTTGGGCACAACAAGCACCGGCTGCAACATACTCAACCTCGGCGGTGGATAGGGCAACAGAGTTTTGTTTCTTAGAATTCCAAGACACCAAGGACCTACCAAGAAATTGACAAGTTCCGGATGTACTCTTTCTATCTACCTTGCAACCGGCATAATCCGAATTGGAATAGCTAAGTAGATTGAAAGTGGAGCCTTTAGGATACCATAAGCCAAGGTTAGGAGTGTGTACTAGATTATTAGAATTCTCTTAGCGGCCATAAGATGACATTCTTTAGGGTTAGCTTGAAACCTTGCACACATGCACACACTAAGCATGATATCAGGCCTAGATGCACAAAGATAAAGCAATGAGCCTATCATGGACCGATATACCTTTTGATCCACACTCTTACCATCTTCATTTAGATCAAGATGTCCATTGGTTGGCATAGGAGTCTTGATGGGCTTCGCATTCTCCATGTCAAACTTCTTGAGCATATCTTGTGTGTACTTGGTTTGACTTATGAAGGTGCCATCCTTGAATTGCTTGATTTGAAAACCTAGAAAGAACTTCAACTCTCCCATCATGGACATCTTGAACCTCTTGGTCATGATCCTACTAAACTCATCAACCCACATTTGATTAGTAGAACCAAATATTATGTCATCGACATATATTTGGCATACAAAGATATCGTTATCCTTTTTGCGAGTAAAGAGAGTAGGATCGGCTTTGCCTATCTCAAAGCCTTTCCTTAAGAGAAAATCCTTAAGGCATTCATACCATGCTCTTGGTGCTTGTTTAAGCCCATAGAGCGCCTTATGGAGCTTGTAGACGTGGTTGGGCAAATTTGGATCTTCAAAGCCTAGTGGTTGCTCAACATATACAACTTCGGAGATTGGGCCATTCAAGAAAGAACTCTTGACATCCATTTGGTATAGCTTGAAGTCATGATGGGTGGCATAGGCTAATAGTTTGTGGATAGCTTCTAGTCTTGCCACCACATAAGTTTCCCCAAAATCCAATCCCTCGACTTGAGTGAATCCTTGAGCAACCAACCTTGCCTTGTTTCTTGTAACCACGCCATTCTCATCTTGTTTGTTGCGAAACACCCACTTGGTTCCAATCACATTTTGCATGGGGCGTTCTACTAAGGACCAGACTTCATTCCTTGTGAAGTTGTTCAACTCCTCTTGCATGGCCATAACCCAATCCGAGTCCTCCAGCACCTCATCTACCTTAAGGCATTCCAAAGAGGAAACAAACGAGTAATGTTCACAAAAATTAGGTAAACGAGAATGAGTAGTTACCCGTCTTCAAATGCTTCCCAAGATATTATCAACGGGATGATCCCGTTGGATACTTTGATGAACTCTTGGATGAGGGTTGGAAGCTTGCGGTTGGATTAAATCCTCATCGTTGGCTTGATGTTGATCACTTTCCTCAGAATTTTTGGAATTTTCCGGAGTGTGTCCGGAGATTTCCAGAACTTGTCCGGAGATTTCTGGATCTCCGGAAATTTCCGCAACATGTTCCGGAGATCTCCAAAATTCTGAGGTCCTCGAATTTGCAGCGGTATTTTGATTGATCTTCCTATCAATTGTGTCATCGACATCTTCCTTTTCTTGAGGTTTAACTTCCCGTATGGCCGTCTTATCAATAGCTCGTGATGGAAGTTCTTCTTTGCCTACAATATTGAGATCAATTTGCTCTACTTGAGAGCCGTTAATTTCATCAAACGTTACGTCATACACAACTTCAACACAGCTGGTGGTTTTGTTGAAGACTCGATAGCCGTGAGCGTTTGAGGCATAACCAAGAAGAAAACCTTCATCAACTTTAGGTGCAAACTTAGAGCTTTTAGGCTTCTTGTTGAGAATGAAGCACTTACTACCAAAAACTGTAAAGTAAGACACGTTAGGCTTTTTACCGGTGATGAGTTCATACGTGGTCTTGTGCAACATCTTGTGGAGATAGAGCTGGTTGATAGCATAACATGCTGTGTTGACCACTTCTGCCCAAAATTGATTCGAAGTCTTGTATTCATTAAGCATTATTCTTGCCGCATTGATGAGTGTTCTATTCTTCCTTTCCACAATCCCATTTTGTTGTGGAGTGTATGGGACGGAGAACTCATGACCAATGCCTTCCTTGTCAAGATACTCTTCAATGTTGGTGTTCTTGAACTCGGTGCCATTGTCGCTTCTTACTCTCTTGATCTTCACTTCATACTCATTTTGTGCTCTTGTTGCAAACTTCTTGAATATCCCATGAACTTCACCCTTGTCATGCAAGAAGAACACCCATGTATAGCGAGAGTAATCATCAATAATGACAAATCCATATTTGTTTCCCCCAATATTAATGTAAGCCACCGGACGAAAGATATCCATATGCAGTAGCTCCAATGATTTTGTGGTGGTTAGGATGCTTTTGGATGGATGAGGGGCACCGACTTGCTTTCCGGCTTAACAAGATCTAAAAATTCTATTTTTCTCAAAATGAACATCTGTTAGTCATAAGGATGTGTTCCTCCTTTAGAAGCTTGTTGAGATTATTCATCCCAACATGACCTAGCCGGCGATGCCAAAGCCAACTCATGCTAGACTTTACTGTTAAGCATGTATCAAGTTGAGATTTATTAGAGGAGAAGTCCACTAGATAAAGCTTTCCCTTGAGTTCACCCTTAAAAGCAACAGAGTCATTGCTTCTTCTAAAGATGGTCACCCTCATTGGTGAACAAACAATTTAACCCATCTCACAAAGTTGTGACACGGATAACAAGTTGTAGTCCAAAGATTCAACCAAATAAACATTAGAAATTCAATGCTCAGTTGAGATTGCAACTTTACCTATACCAACAACCGTTCCTTCACTATTGTCCCAAACACAATCTTCTCCCTTGGATTCTTCTTCATCTCACATGTGGAGAACATTTCCTTCTCGCCGGTCATATGATTGGTGCATCCACTATCGATCACCCATTTTGTCCCACCGGTGAGTAAGCCTACAAACAAGTTAGGCTTATGTTTTAGGTACCCAAATAGATTTGGGTCCTAGTGCATTAGTTACAAGAACTTTGGGCACCCATACACTCCTCTTAATCAAAGTGTCCTTGGTGTGGTTCCCCACATACTTGGCAATCACTTTACCATTATGATCCCAAGTTAATACATAACCGGCATAAAATGTACTTTGTGATGCATATGGCTTGGGTTTCTTGACTTGCTAAGGTTGAAAAACCTTGGGGTTGTATGGCACAGCACGGGGCTTCTCTTGCTTTTGTTGAGAATTGTTGAACTTGATGGGCTTGTTGTATTCTTGCTTACCAACAACTCTTGCCCCAAGTTGCTTCATGCCATGTACCACTCTTCTTGCCCCCATGCCCGTAGTATGGTTGTTCTTCACGAATGGAATGGGCTCAATCGAGCCTTGCTCAAACTTACCTAGCCCCTTTCCATCCTTGAAGCCATACTTCTTCATGTAGTTTGACCCAAAGTCCTTGGTATGATTTTCAAATTCACCTCTTTTCGAAGTGCTCTTCTCCTCATTGAGAAGTGAATTTGACAACCTAGCAATCTCATTTTTCATAACATTTATTTGAGCAATGTTAGTAGCACAAGCATTTACATCAATGTTGTGACATCTTGCACAACTATTACTAGTAGAAGCACTAGAAGATATGGATGCATCATTAGAGCTAGATGATGTACTCTTCTTAAGGATGTCATGTTGAACTTCAAGTGCCATGAGTTTAGCTTCCAAACTAGTGAGGTTCTCTTGAAGCTTAACATTTTCATCCTGAAGACTAGCACTAGTGTCTTTAACTAAAGAAACCTCCTTAGTTAATTCATCCACTTTCATCTTCTCTTTAACAAGAGATTTCTCAAGGCTAAGAATTTCGCCAAGTTTAGTCTTGAGGTCCTCTTGCACCTTGAATCCCTTCTTTTCATTTTCAAGGGACTTTTCAAGGGCAATGGTTTTCTCTCGCTTAAGCCTAAACAACTCTTCTTGCACCTCAAGAGTCTCATCCCTATCTTCAATTTCCATCATTAATTTCATTATTCTCTTAGATGCTAGTTTTCCTAAACCTTTTAAAGCCTTTTCACCATCACTAGCATTACCATAATCATTATCATTATGAGAGGGGGTTTTGGAATCTACCTTTGGCCCTCTAGCCATGAAGCAAGTGTGGGTAAAGCCTTCTTCATCATCGGTGAGATCATCAAATAGAGACTATTTGGAGATTGGGCTTCAAATGCCATAGTTGCCACACCAACCTCCTCATTGGAATCCGAGCTTTCCTCATTTGAGTCCCATTCTTGACCAAAATGGGCTTCACCAATCTTCTTTTTGTACTTGTTCTTGTCATGCTTTGATATGTCATTTCTCATGATCTTGACATCCGGACAATTTGCAATGAAGTGGCCCTCCTTGCCACATCCAAAGCACGACCTCTTTGATTTCCTCTTGTTCTTCTCTTTGTCTTTGTTCTTCTCAAAGAAACCACCCCTCTTCATCACTCTCCTTATTCTTCTCATGAATAAGGCCATTTCTTCCTCGTCCATGCTCTCACTGTCACTATCATCATCAATTTTCTTGGTGGTTGCCTTTGACGATGAACTTGCTTCCTTTTCTTTGCTCTTTTGACTTTCCTTGAGAGCTACCCCATTGTTCTTCTCAATTTTTTCATGAATCTTTGACATCTCTTGGGATAGTTTGGATTCCGCGACGGTGATGAGATGTTCTTCAATACGTCCAATCACATCCACCAGTGTGAACTTCTTGAATCCTCTCTTCTCCCTAATCAATATATGAAGTTGAACATCTCTAGCCATGTAAGCCGAGAGGATCTTGTCAACCACTTCTCTTCTTCCCCATTTATCACTCCCAAGAGATCTTATCTTGTTGACAATCCTGTTCAACCTATTATACATCTCTTGAGGTGTTTCATCTTCCTTTATGATGAAACGGTTGAGTTCACTTTCCAAAGCTCTTATTCTTCCTTTTCTAACTCTCTTTGTGCCTTGATGGTTGATGAATAGAGTATCCCATACCTCTTTAGCGGATTGAAATCCATCCACCTTATCAAACTCTTCGGTGCATAGGAACTCATGATAAGATGCAAGGTTTGATAGTTGTGTTGTATGTCAAGAACTTGATATTGTGTGAGAGTGGCATCTTTGAATGGAAATGTTATGCCTACATTCACAACATCCCAAAGTGTGGGGTTGACCGCCATCAAATGCTCCCTCATCGAGTTTTTCCACTTGGAATAGCTTACCCCATCGAAATGTGGCGGCTTTCCCAAGTTGATCAACCCGGATGAGGTATTAACATTTAAGCGATTGTAATTGAAAGGGATTTGATAATACTCCCTTCTCGAGCCACGACGTCCAGAGCGATTAGACCTTGCATCGTCATAGTCGGAGTCGTCGTCGGAGGAATCGTCACTATCATGACGTCTCCTCTCACTTGTGCTTGCTCCACCAACTCCTCCACCTTGAGCACTTGTTGTTGCTCCTTATGGTACCACGAGTGGTTGGGAGTTGGTTGGATTTGAGATATTTCCTCCAATAGCCACATCTTGATTCCCCGAGGTTGACATCTCTATGCTCCAAGCGGTTAGGCTTTAATCCGGAGACCAAAGCTTTGATACCAATTGAAAGGATTCTAGAGTGTCGACTAGAGGGGGGGTGGGGGGTGAATATTTGAATCTGAATATTTAACACTTCAAATAAACTTGTTAAAAAGTTCCAGAAATTTCCGAAGAAATCTCCGAAGAAATTTGGACTTCTCCGAAAAACAACTACACCCCCTAGCAAGACTTGCTGGAAATTAGATCGATGAATATAAGTGAAGCAACGGGTTATTATAGGACTATTAAGTAAGATAGAACAACTCCAAGCACACTAGAAATGTAGATCGGGAGCAAACCCTAGAAACAAGTTCTAAGCAAGAATGTGAATGAACTTAAAAGCAATAAGCAAGAATGACACAAGGATTTGTTACCAGAGTTCAGTTTCACACCGCGAAGCCTACGTCTCCGTTGAGGATCCACGAAGGGTGGACTTATGTCACCAAGTCACTTTCCTCTCTCTAGTGACCACAAAGATCGACCTAGAGTTACTTACTCAATCGTAGGGGTAATACAAACTTCCCGGGGCAGCTACAAGCTTGGATGCTCGTCCAGGCGACGCCTAGCTGGCTAGGAGCTTGAAGCTCCAAGAGTAACAAACACGAATTGCCAGCTTGACAAAGAACGAAGGTGCTCAAGAGATGGAGTTGCAGTTCACTAGCATAGTCCCTTGCCCACTCACCAATCTCTCCTCAAATCCCCAACAAATCTCACAAGAAAGTCAAAGGGAGCAAAGAGAGGAGCTCTAGAGTGTTTCTGCAGCTAGGAATAGTAGAGAGGCAAGAGAGGGCGCAGGGAAGAGGGTGAGGGGATATTTATACCCCTTCACAGCTGAACTATCCATTATAAAAAGATTCCAGAAATTTCCGAAACTTTTTCTGGAGAAGCTCCGGAATTTTCTGAAAAAACATCCAGAAAGATTCAAACCTCCGGACTTTTCCGGAAAAACTTCCAAAAAAATCCGGACCTCCGGAGACTCTCTGGAAACTCTCCACATCCGGAATATTCTGGAAAAACTTCTGGAAAAATCCGGAAGTCTCTGGTTAGCACTTTAATTATCCCCAAGTGATGTGCTAGTGCAAATGGTATCTCTCATAGGTTTTGTTAGGTCATCTTGAGCACCTTTTTCATCATCAAGACCAGAGATTGTGCATCCCTCTTGATAGTGCAGCTTTCCTATACTCAAATTCAAACCAAGAATAAAATTTAAATTGCTAAACATGCCGCTCATCGTTTCATTTTTTTTAGGGATCCATCACAGGTGCTACATCAATTTGAACCTGCTCATGTACTTGAAACTTTGTTAGTTACTTAAGATTTTGTCATTAAATCACCAAAACCCACTTAGGGGCCAAGATACTCTTCAGTTTTTTTCAGCTCCTACTCATCTTCATTATAGTCATCTTGTTTGTGTCTTACATTACCTTCATGGGACTCTTTCACGCTGTCTATTCTTTCCATGCTCTAGCTCCTTACATCTCCAGGCATATTGTGATGCTACTTGGGCTAGTGATCCCTTCGATTGTCAATCTCTTTCTACCTATTCTGTTTTTCTTGGTGGTTCCCTGATTGCTTGGAAGACTAAGAAGCAGGTACCAGTTTCTCGTTCGAGTACTAAGGCTAAGTTGTGTGCTATGGCTCTTGTGACGGCACAGGTGACTTGGTTACGGTGGTTGCTAGAGGATTTTGGTGGTTCAGTCTCTATGCTGACTCCTCTTTTGTCTGACAGTACAGGTGCTATCAGTATTATCCATGATCCGGTGAAGCATGAGTTTACTAAGAATATTGGTGTGGATGTTTCTTATACTCGATCATAGGTTCAAGATGGGGTTATTGCTCTTCAGTATGTGCCTTCAGAGTTGCAGTTGACTGATCTCTTTACAAAGGCACAGACCTGAGTTCAGCATAGATTTTGTCTCTCCAAACTCAGTGTTCTTGACCCACCATGTTGATGGGGGTGTTAGATGTATATATACTGTTGGTATTTTCCCTTCTATATTAGGAGTTTTTATGTATATTTCCCCCTACCTAGTGCTCCTATTATGAATAAAAGTGCTATTCATAACACAAACCACCACTCAATAATAATATAATCCATTGTGCTATCCTCCAATATCCCAATGGGCACAAATTACACAAACACAACAAAAGTGAATGAAAGCAGTAACCAGAGTATGAATAGAAACTTCACAAAGTTCCAAAGAAGGAAACCAAACATGTAAACCATTAGAATTGAAGTAAAGAATGATAACTTGTTCTGGGTTGTAAAATACTTCAACAAATGGATATTCATTCCTTTGCCTTGTCATGCAAAACCCGGGAACCTTAGGCACTCAACCTGACAACAGGTAACAAGAAAGTTGAATATCTACTACCAGACTGGAGGCAAGAGATATTAATAGGCTCCTAAATATACGTGAGAAATTATTTCAAGAAAAATATACATGAGAAATAGCAAGATGGCAACACCTGTTGTAAGCGCAAGCAATGTCATCCATGGCAGAAACAGCCAACACAGAGAGGAAACCAAAGGTTATTGGATTGATTCGGGAAGGCAGGCTTACAAACCTTTATCATGCTTCCAAGTGCTACTATTGGCAAGGAAGGTAACCTTATGGCACTACTGGAAAACTGAGCATTGGTCCTAGCCCTTCGTACCGGTTGGTTTTTGGCCTGATACTAATGTGAGCATTAGTACCGGGTCTTACGGCTAGTTCCCCAGGATGCCCCGTGACCCCCTTTAGTACCAGTTGGGGGCTCCAACCGGTACTAATGTGCTTGAGGGTCTTTAGTACCAGGTGAAGGCTCCACCCAGTACTAAAGGCTCCACCGGGTGGAGGCTCCACCCGCCTCCACCCGGTACTAATGGGTGACCTTTAGTACCGGTTGGAGCTCCCAACCGGTACTAACTTCCCTCCTATAAATCAGGCGTCTTCTTCCTCCTGCCTGAGCTATTTTATTCAGCTTGGGCTTCATCCATTCATGGCAAAATAGGGAAGGTGCTACCGGATTTTTGACCATTTCGTGGGGATTTCACTCATTCAAGTGTTCTAAAGCTTATTATCGATGTTTTAGACTGGCAACCCACCTAGGGGGTACCCTAGGTGGTCTTTTATGCGGTAAGAGTCGTCGAGAATCAAGGAATCAATGGTGACGCAGGGAACACGATTTAGACAGGTTCGGGCTGCTAGATCGTGTAATACCCTACGTCCTGTGTGTTGGCTTGTATTGATGTATGTTCTGGTCCTGAAGGATCTGACCTGCCGAGGTAGGTACCCCTGCCCTCCTTTATATACTCCAAGGGGCAGAGTACTAGTCGGATTACAAGGAGGAGTCCTAGTAGGAGTACTCGGGACTAGTCCTAGTCGGATTACAGGGGAATCCTAGTAGGAGTCCGAGTTCTTCCTTCCTTGCGAGTACTGGGGATGTATCCCCGACAAGCCCCCGAGCGCTTCATAGTCGAATGCAGCAGTCTTCGAGTAGTCTTGAGATATTCGCCGAGTAGTCTTGGTGCTCTTCGAGTATTTTGTCAGGCTGAATCTTTCAATGCTTCTCAAAGCTGCCATGAGGCTATGGTGTGCTCAAAGTCTTGATCAACATGATTTTGTAGTCTTCATGTATGGAGGGCGGCGAAAGTCGCACTCCATATGGAGTAGCCCCCGAGCCTTAGGTTGAATCGTAGAATCAGGCTGAGGGGCAAAATCTTGAATCTTCCTCTTTTGACTTGAAAAAATCGATTGTTGGGTGTAGCTTATCAGCCCCCGAGCCTTGGATTGATTGAATAATCAACCCGAGGGTCTTGAGTCTTCACTCAGGTCATCATTCGAGTAGTCTTGCGGCGTCCAGCCCCCGTGCTTATGCGCCAGGTAAGTCGTTGGAGCCACGTCGAGTAGCTTTGCAGCGTTCAGCCCCCGAGCTTGGGAGCTAGCTGAGCCACTGGAGATATTCTGAGTACTGATTGGTACTTATCCCCTAAGTTCGGGAACTAGCCTGTGCCGTTGGAGGCATGCTTAGTGGGCGTCGTGACGAGCATCGTCACCAAAGCTTGACCTGAAAGAAAAATGCGTACATTATGTAGCATATTTGTAGGATTTTGAAACTGCTGAAATTTATCCAGTGATCAGTATGAAAGTTGTGTCATGATCTTATTCCGGTCATACTCTTCCCGAGTAGTTAGCCTGTTACACTTAGGCTCTCAGTCTCTGGGTAGCCGTTGCCGCTGCGTGTGTGAGATCGGCCTCGTATACGCGTATGGGCTTAGGCGTGATAGATGCACCTGAGGCTTTCACGAGTTAAGGCGTGTACTACTTGAGAAGAGTAGTGACCTTAAGAGAAGACAAAAGTGAGAGGAATCACTGCTGCGACAAGAAAGAGACTGCATGATTGCGAGTCAAGCTCTTGTTTCAGTCATACTCTTCCCGAGTAGTTAGCCTGTTACGCTTAGGCTCTTAGTCTCTGGGTAGCCGTTGCCGTTGCGTGTGTGAGATCGGCCTCGTATACGCGTATGGGCTTAGGCGTGATAGATGCGCCTGAGGCTTTCACGAGTTAAGGCGTGTACTACTCAAGAAGAGTAGTGACCTCAAGAGAAGATAAGGAAAATTCGCTGTTGCGATAAAAAGAGAGCGCGGTAGCGCGAAAGAGTTTGCTGCCCTCCGGCGAATAGAGCGCGTGTTGCGCGCAAATAGAAAATAAGCCAGAAAATAATTTAGAAAAGTGACTTAGCTTGATTCGTGGATGATTGTTGACGAAGCCGTGACAGTCGTTGATGAAGCCGTAACGGTTGTTGACGAAGTCGACTAGTCGGAGGCGATTCTGACTAGTTGTCGGTGATGCAAAGTTTGCCCCGACTAATTTTTAGTCGAGACAAGTTGAAGTCGTCGACGAGCTTCCCGTAGCTGACGGAGTGGTTGGCAAGCTGATCGTGGTTGTCTTGACGTGGGCGAGGAGTAGTTCATTCCGTCTCGCCCGACCCAAGGTCCCGGGGTCGGATGCGCCCGACCCCTTGAGGGTGGAACTCCGCCTCGCCCGATCCTTGGTCCCGGGGTCGGATGCGCCCGACCCCTTAAGGGTGGAACTCCGCCTCGCCCGACCCTTGCTCCCGGGGTCGGATGCGCCCGACCCCTTGAGGGTGGAACTCCGCCTCGCCCGACCCTTGCTCCCGGGGTCGGATGCGCCTGACCCCTTGTCGCAAGGCTTCAAATCGCCCGACCCCCGGCTTAGAGGGTCGGACTAATCCAAGACCTCGAGACAAGGATGCGTTTTGAGCGTAGACCATGCTTGGCTAGAGTAGTTGGCGTGCTTACGACATAGTCGATGAAATCATCGGCGAGCCGCCCGTAGTCGTCGGTGAGCTTGCGATGTAGTCGGACTTTCGAGTTGTAGTCAAACTCAGAGTCGCTGTTGGACTTTGAGTCGTAGTCGGACCCAGAGTCGCCATCGGACTCCGAGTTGTAGTCGGACCCGGAGTCACCATTGGAGTTCGAGTTCGAATCGCGGCGGAACCCGAGGTCGCCGTCGATGTTGATGATCTGGCGCTGGAACGATCCGGCGCCATCTGCGATGCAGAGCCAGGATCCAAAAACGAAGGTTGCGCCAGCTTCGATAGCGAAGACGGGCTTGATGACGACCGTGCCATTGAGTTCGCACTGAGAAACTCGACGAGTTCCCCTACCTGGCGCGCCAGCTGTCGGTGTTTTAGACCGGCAACCCGCCTAGGGGGTACCCTAGGTGGTCTTTTATGCGGTAAGGGTCGTCGAGAATCAAGGAATCAATGGTGACGCAGGGAACACGATTTAGACAGGTTCGGGCCGCTAGATCGCGTAATACCCTACGTCCTGTGTGTTGGCTTGTATTGATGTATGTTCTGGTCCTGAAGGATCTGACCTGCTGAGCTAGGTACCCCTGCCCTCCTTTATATACTCCAGGGGGCAGAGTACTAGTCGGATTACAAGGAGGAGTCCTAGTAGGAGTACTCGGGACTAGTCCTAGTAGGAGGACTCGGGAATCCTAGTAGGAGTCCGAGTTCCTCCTTCCTTGCGGGTACTGGGGATGTATCCCCGACACTTATAAACTTCATCCTCCCTTGATACATGGTTAGTATACTAAGTTTTATGCTTTAGACCTAGACTAATTTGTGATTTTTAAAACAAGGTACAATGGAGAAAAATTTTATTTATATGCATGTGTTATTTAAAGCTCATATTTGTGATTTTTAGAATAAGCTACTATTTTTTGGATGCTATGTTTCGTATTAGCCAACGAAATTAATATGAGGTTAGAGGAATATTTTCATAGTTTAGTCCTTTACAAATGAGCAAAATAAATTATGGGAAAAATATAATTTGTTCATATTTTAGTCATTTGCAATTATGAGCGAGATAAATTGTGGTACATAGAGATAATAAGATGAAATAGAGGTATGTACTTAGTCATTTTTAGAATAAGCTACAATGGAGAAAATTTTCATTTACATGTTATGTTTGAGCTAAATAAATTGTGGGGAAAAATATAATTTGTTCATAGTTTAGTCATTTTGCAAATACGAGCTAAATAAATTGTGGTACATAGAGATGGCTACTGCTGCTGGAGGTCGTGGCGATGGTAGGGGTGACCGTCGTTCCTCTCGCGGCAAGGGAAAAACCATAGTTGGCCCTCATGATAAGCCAAAGAAGATGAGCATGTAGGAGAGAACAATGCTTCGTTATTTGGAAAGATGTCATGAAGATGCTGTTATGGTGGGTTAGGAACCTCCTTTTGGTGGTCGTTATGCTCCACTACTAGTCAAAGGGGTTTCAGGTCCACTGAGGCTGGTACTCAGTGAAAACTATAGTACCACGCTTGAAGCGTTTGTTCAGAAACAAGGCACATACAAAGTTGATACGTTGGCACAAAGAAGAACGTAAGCAAGATGAAATGATCAGACACCCCACTGATGAGTCCCAGTGGAGAACAATTGACAGAGAATTTCCCGAGTTTGAAAAGGATGCAAGGAGCATACGGTTTGGTTTAAGTACAGATGGATTCAATCCATTCGGTGAGTTCAATAGTGGTCATAGCACTTGGTCTGTGACCTTATGCATGTTCAACCTTCCACCCTGGATGTGCATAAAGCGAAAGTTCATTATGATGCTGGTAATTATCCCAGGCCCAAAACAACCTGGCAACGACATTAATGTTTACTAAGATTGTTGGTTGATGAACTTTTAATGTTATGGAATGAAGAAGGTGTATGTGTGTGGGATGAGGAAAAAAAGGAGAATTTTAATTTACGAGCATTGTTGTTCATAACCGTTAATGATTGATCCACGCTTGGTAATCTGTCAGGACAAACAAACAAGGGATATCAAGTCTGCACGTACTGTTTAGATGATACTTGCAGCATGTATTTGAAATACTGTCGGAGGATCATGTATACGAGCCATTGTCGATTTCTTCCTACTAAGCACCTGTTAAGAAACAAAGGGAAGCATTTTGAAGGGGAGGAAGAAAAATTTACTAAGCCCGCTCACCGTAATGGTAAACGTGTATTTTCTATGATAAAGGTTGTGAGGGTAGTCTTTGGCAAGGGCTCTAGTAGCCAACCTATTCCGAGCGACGAGAACGGACATGCATCCATGTGGAAGAAGTCTATATTTTGGAAGCTACCTTATTGGGAAGTCCTTGAGGTCCGTAATACAATCGATGTGATGCACCTAACGAATTTCGCGTGAACGTGCTTGGCTTCCTAGGTACATATGGAAAGACAAAGGATACAATTGAAGCACGTCGGAACCTGACATATGAAACAATGAGATGACCTACATCCGGAAAAGAGAGATGATGGACATTACTTGCATCCTACTAGTTACACTCTCAGCAAGGAAGAGAAGGAAAGCATGTTTGAGTGCTTGAATAGTATCAAGGTCCAATCGGGCTACTCCTTGAATATACAGGGAATAATAAATATTAAATAGAAGAAATTCATAAATCTAAATGCCCATGACTGCCATGTCCTAGTGACACAATTGCTGCCTATTGCACTGAGGGGTATTCTACCAGAGAATGTGAAAATGGCAATCATGAAGCTATGTGAATTCCTCAACATGATTTCTCAGAAGACAATCCATCCAAACAATCTACTAAAGCTGTAGAATGATGTGGTGCAATGCCTTGTCATTTTTGAGATGGTCTTTCCACCTTCCTTCTTTAATATCATGACCTACCTTCTAGTCTACCTTGTTGAAAATATTTTTATTCTTGATCCTGTATTTCTACATAATATGTTCTCTTTTGAGAGGTTTATGGCGGTTCTAATGAAGTTTATTCGTAATCATGCCCATTCAAAAGGAAGCATCGCAAAGGGATATGGAACGGAGGAGGTCCTTGAGTTTGTGTTGACTTTATTTACGACTTGAGTTCGATTGGAGTCTTTGTATCATGCCATGAGGGGAGACTCAAGGGAAAGGGCACACTAGGGAGGAAAGCTCGGATGGACATCGATGAGAGGACATGGCGTAAAGCACACTTCACGGTCTTGCAACAATCATCCTTGGTGGCTCCACCATATATGGAGGAGCACAAGGCTATTGGACGTTCCTCAAACCAAGGGAAGACTGAGGCTTGGATTACACGTCATCACATTGACACTTTCACCTCTTGGTTGCGGTGATGACTGATGGGTGATGACACGATTGAAAAACAACTAGCATGATTGGTTGCGGTGACGACTGATGGGTGATGACACTTTCACCTCTGTATCGACATTCCAAGGATACAAGATAAATGGTTACACATTTTGCACGGTAGCCCAAGATCAAAAGAGAACAAACCAAAATAGTGGTGTCCGTATAGATGCAATAGACAACAATGGACAAAAAGGTACATACTATGGTGTGATTGAGGAGGTATGGGATCTAGACTATGGACCTTTGAAAATCCCTCTGTTTCGGTGCCAATGGGTGAAACTTACTGGAGGATAGATGTGGAAATCTAAGCTCACCTCGGTTTTGTCTCTGATGATCGGCACATCCCTCGCGATCCACCGACACTCAAAGAAGAGTCTCGAAGGACTTTCAAAGAGTTTGTCCATCGGGGCTAAGGCTTGTTACCCACAAGAGTGTCCATAAGGTACTCGGATATGATACAAGCCTCAGCAGTGGAGCCCTGAAGGGCTTCTCCGGCAGTTCCCCTCATCGAGAGAAGGACGAGCTAACTATGACGCTAGGTAATCAAGAACATAGTGGACGTTGCCGAGGCAAAGGAGTAATTCCACAAAAGTTTGCCTTTTGTGAGCACATTGATTCCTACAGAAGTCGCCAAAGAAGTAAGCCCGAACACGCATGACAGCTGCGAGAGTTGCAAGAACACATAGTTTTGATAGAGGCAAGAATGGAGGAAGCAATCAACCGACGTGTGGCTCTAGCTCTTAGCAAACAAGGTAGTGAACAAGTAGCTACATCATCCGTCGTAAGCCTCTCTCAGCGTCAAAGAGCGTCACTTCCACTGAAGCCCCAGCTGGAGGATATTCTGACATGTTTGAGGACAACCAACGCCACCCCATGGACGATATCACTGGGAGAGCCCCATGTGAGCTTGTTACTCCCGTGAAAAATAACCTCATCGTGGTGGCTGAACAACCGACACAAGGCCAAACAATTCATGGCATGGAGATTCCAGCTCATAGTTACGCCAAAGTTGGGGTGGACCGAGTGATCCACGGTAGGATTCTATGACCCAAGCGCTACATAAGGATTATGTAGGCAAATCCCTCGACCTTGGGATCATCTCCTCAAGGGTCAAGAGCAAGATCACCTACGCTATCTGCCAGGGCACCCTCTCCACTACTAGATAGGGATCCTAGCATGAGTCCACTAGCTGATAGGATCCTAGCATGAGTCCACCTCCCCCTGTTATGAGCAAGGCTACATGGCGAAAGACACCTTCAGTTCCGCCTACTACGGTTGCAAAGAAGAAGCAGAAGAAGTCGAAGGAGAAGCAACCAGAGCCCAAGAAAGCTTATGAGATGACTGATGCAGAAATCAACGCAGTAGTCGATGCTAAGATTAAAGCTCACTTCGCACCAAAGCCTCCGTGAAGAAAGATCCACCACTTGATAAGGTTAAATTTTGAGCTTCCATTAGAAGCATGGAGAAAAAGCTGAGAAACCACCGCTATCTGACTACGACCGCTCAATAACAAGGCTTTTTAGAAGAAGAAGAAAAGTGGGTGAAGTATTCCACAGCTCGGAACTCAATCCAACCAATTGATTGCCCCGCTCCAGGTGCTTTCAGAGTTTGATAAAAATTTCACCCCAGCTCAACTTCGAGGGGAGGATCATGTCCCAAATCACCCTGGGGCTACTAAATGGAAATTCGAGTTAGGGAAACCGCTAGTGTGGCCGTAGTTGGTGGACCGTCTTCCAACGAAGACGTATAGATTGCACCAATGGTACATGGAGGTTTCAGCCAATGGTTTACTCATGCTCGAAGTTCGGATTGGAGATCAACATTATTTTCATAGGGAAGACATTATAAATGTGCCATTGGAGAAACTCTATTTCCTTTACAATCCAGACGCACTTAACAAGTCACTCATCATTTCTTAGGTTCAGTTAATTTTTAATTTGCTCTAACTTCAAAATCCCAACTCAAGTCATTGGGTGATGTCTTAACTGCTATTTGATTTTGTATCATGCAGGATGGAGATTCAAACATGTCGAAGGAAAGGATATTATGACATCGGTTTCATGGATTCGGATATTATAGACGAGTCAACTGTAAGAGATAGACAAAATCAGACCTTCAAGAACATATATAAGTTCCTAGACAACCAACATTACAAGAAGTACATACTTCCACCTTACAACTTCGAGCGAGCGTGTTTCCCATCTCTTCTCTTTTTCGAACTAGCAGTTAAACATAAGACTAACTAGCTTTGGCTATGCATATATGTACAGCTTCACTGGATACTTCTTATTATCATGGTTGATCAAAGCGCAGTCTACATCATGGACTCTTTGAGGAAATCAAGAGATCAATAAAAAACCTCATAGACATTCTTAACAAAGCATGGGCTCGCTTCCGTCGACATCACGCAGGTGAATTCAAGGAGGAACTTGATTTCAAGCCTGAATTCCAGGTATGTGTTGAATTTCCACATCTCGTGACACTTCATTGAACATAACAAATATTTCAGAACTTTTTTTTCCATATATATAGTGTTTGAGATAGAATCCAAGAAATAATTTATACGAATACTATGTATGTGAGTTCATCCATGGCTTTGCAGGTCCCAAGCATATAGTGGACCACGTATTCAGAGTACATATACAAATTTCTTAATAATAAATTAGTTCTCACTCTGTAGATCTATTAATCTACTATATAATAAGCTTTGCCAATGACACAGATGAGAGACATGAATGAAGCACTCAGGACGAAAAAAATCAGGGCAGTTCAAGATGGATTTCTTTTGGATGAGGTAGTAAATCCAGTGGGGGAGTTCCATAATGATAGATCAAATTTGCATCACTGTCAGGACTCGGGTTCAGAATAGTTGATCCAAATGTTGAACTTCAAGTGTTGATGCAATGTAATATTATTCATAAATGTGTATGCAGAAGATGTCTATATATATATAATATTATCTCAAATATAATATTATATTTCAAATACAACTTAATATATGAAAGTAATATGGCTCGTAAATAGTAGATGTATTGATGCAAAACACCAGGGTTACATATATAGGCTAGGGTCTCCAAGGTTTATAGAAACACCACTAATTGGGAGATCCTAGCCTAATAGGATAACACCTACCTAAACCCTAGGGGTGGCGCACGGCAATGGGCCTATGCGGCTAGCACCCAAGGCCCATAGGGCCGGCCTATACAATCTGTCTAACCCCCCCCTCCCGCAGTCTGATTGTCAGGTCGTCGAACATTCTAGACCTGAATTTTGAAAACACCGAGGAAGGAAGGCCTTTGGTGAAGATGTCAGCATATTGTGAAGAGGTTAGCACATGCGACGCGCTCCCGAACAAAATGAACATTAATCTCAATGTGTTTGGTGCGCTAGTGTTGAACTGGATTGGAGGACATGTAGACAGCACTGATGTTGTCGCAATAGACCAATGAGGCACGCTGAGAGGAAGCATGAATCTCAACCAGAAGTTGGCGCAGTGATGCAGCTTCAGCAACACCATTAGCAACGGCGCGGTACTCAACTTCAGCACTAGAACGAGACACAATGTTCTAGTGTTTCGAAGACTAGGACACCAGGTTGTCACCAAGGAAAACCGCATAACTAGAAGTGGATTTCCAGGTCTCAGGGCAACCAGCCCAGCCGACGTCAGAGTACACTAGCAACTCAGCACTGGGAGTCGAGCGCAGCAGCAAGCCAAGATCCAAAATGCCCTGAATGTACTGAAGAATCCTCTTCAGAGCATCCAAGTGTGGTTCGCGTGGATCATGCATGAACAAACAAACTTGCTGAACATCATAGGCGATGTCAGTCCTGGTGAAAGTCAGATACTGCAAGGCACTAGCAATACTGCAAAAGCCAAACTCATCCTTAACAAGTGGACCATCAGCTGCCAGCTTATGATTAGTATCCACTGGAGTTGAGCAAGGCATGCAATCCATCATACCAGCACGCGCGAGGATGTCGATCATATATTGTCGCTGGGAGAGGAGAAGACAAATACCACTGCGCTGAACACTCATCCTGAAGAAGTGATGTAGCTCCCCAAGATCCTTCATGGAAAACTCCTACTGTAGAGCCAGGATGGTACGCTGAAGAAGGTCAAGGGAGGAGGCTGTAAGCACAATATCATCAACGTAGAGCAACAAGTAAATCATATCAGTGCCACGGCTGTAGACAAACAGCGAAGTATTTGACTTGGCCTCCACGAAGCCAAGAGTCACTAGGTAAGCTGCAAAACGACTGTACCATGCCCGAGGCGCCTGCTTGAGGCCATACAGGAACCTGTTCAACCAACAGACAAAGTTAGGGTGGGCGGGATCCTCGAAACCTGTAGGTTGAGCACAGTAGACGGTCTCCGAGAAGGTGCCATGAAGAAACGCATTCTTCACATCGAGCTGATGAATAAGCCATCCGCGAGACAGAGCCAGTGACAGAATAGTGCGAACTGTGGCAAGCTTCACAATGGGGATGTCGGTGTTTTAGACCGGCAACCGCCTAGGGGGTACCCTAGGTGGTCTTTTGTGCGGTGGGTGTCGTCGAGAATCAAGGAGTTGATGGTGACGCAAGGAACACGATTTAGACAGGTTCAGGCCGTTAGATCATGTAATACCCTACGTCCTGTGAGTTGGTTGTATTGAACTTATTTTTCATCATTTGGAGGGGGCCCCTGCCTGCCCTTATATAGTCGAGGGAGCAGGGTTATAGGGTGGAGTCCTACTCGAACACGGTTACATAGTCCTACTCTAACTTCGTAGAGTAACCCTCTTTGTACCCGACTAGTCTTCGGGGAAATCATGAAGCCCACGCGCCCTGCAAAGTAGTCTTCATGTTCAAGTAGGTTTTGGGTACATCCCCTTTGAGTGGGTCTGTTAGTTTTCTAGCGGGCCTAGGGGTGCCTAGCCGACAAGCCCCCGAGTACTTTGTAGTCGAGAGAAACAACTTCGAGTACTTGAGGGTGCCGCCCGAGTTCCTCTTGGTGCTTCCTGAGGTCTCCTCGATGCGGCCAATCTTTCGAGTACTGGTGTTGTCGCGTGACTTGAAGGTACTCTTAGCAGCCCCCAATGTTTGCTTTGAGTAACCTTTGCCTTGAAACTTTTATATATGGTAGTGTGATGACAATCGCACTCCATATGGAGTAGGTCCTGAGCCTTAGGTTGAATAGAAGAATCAGGCTGAGGGTCAAACTTGTAATTTTACTTCAACTTAAGTAGTCTTTAGAAAAAGAAAACTTTATCCAACGGGTATGGTATACGTAGCCCCCGAGCACTTGGATGACTATTTGTAGTCGATGAAGGGGTCAAACTTTTGGCCAGAGTATCCGTTGGAAATTATGGTGGTAAATCTGAGTTATATGTGACCATTGCTTGATTGACGCTTGGAATCTGGAGGTGCTACTAATATAATAGGGGGGCCCAGCGGTGATTAGTGGTACTCCATTTTTAACAATCTGTAATTTGCGCCCCTTTCCTGAGCCCCCAGCGCCGCCGCTCTTCCTTGCACCACCGCCGCCATTGTTGCTTTTGCCTGACCCTTGAGAGATAGATCTACTGTAGCTCCTTCCTCCTTCTATCTTTCTCAAGATCGACTGAAGCACGTCAAGAAGATGAGAAAGAAACCCAAGAAGACCCAGGGGGATACCGCTGCCACTAGTAAGTTAAGATCTAGATCCAAGAAGGGCAAGGAGCTCATGTTGCTGGCGCCAAAGTGTGGCCCAATGAACCAGACTGTGCCGCCGCTCCCTGGGATCACCTGGCAACATTCCGTGATGAAGGAGCCGGCGGTCTAGGCTTTGGTCGACACGAAGCTTCTTCAGCCAAAGGTTGAACTTGAATGGAGGCCCGCATTCAGGAATGCATGGTAGTTTGAAGAGCACCCTAAGGAAACAGTCATACTTGCTCATTTCGTCGAGAGAGGACTAGCGGTGCCCACTTCCGACTTCTTCAGAGGTATTCTTGAGTACTAAAACCTTCAGTTAGTACACTTGAATCCGAATGGTGTGCTCCACATGGCTATCTTTGTACACTTGTGTGAAGTGTACCTGGGTGTCCTACCTAGTCTTGATCTGTTTAGGAAGTTATTTTGCTGTAAACCGCAACCCAGTGCGACTAGGACAGAAATGTTTGGAGAGGCTGGGTTTCAGTTGAGGAACTCGAGTGTGTATCTTGAGTATGACCTGCCTGACTCCCATGGTGACTGGAAAAAGAGATGGTTTTATATTGGTAATCATGATCATGTCTTGCCAGTAGTCACCGGCCATGCTCCAAAGCATGCGGATAATTGGGTGAGCGAGCCCGAGGACACCCCTGAGATCACTAACCTGTTGACTCAGATTGCCGAGTTAAGGTCTTTGGGTTTGACTGGCATCAATGTTGCTGCCAGTTTCCTTAAGCGGAGAGTTCAACCCTTGCAGCAACGTGCTTATTCGGGCTCCTAGTACTCGGGCTTTGATGACCCGTCGCGTATGTCCCCTGAAGACATATCTGATGACGATGTGGAGGCATTATTGGGTAAGTTATTCAGGAACTATCAAGGGGTACCAGTACTCTCGGGAGTTCTCCATCAGTTTGATAGTTAGTCTGGACCAACAGAGGTATTTTCTTCTTTTCTTTGCTTACTTTGGGTAGTCGAATGTGTAGTAACACTTTCCAAGTAACAATTGTTGGCTTGTGGTTTGTAGTCCCGGGTGCTTTTTGGTTTCTTGCCTACATCACCTGAGGGCAAGGAAATTGTTGTGGTTGATACTGAAGATGCTCTTTCTCCTCCTGCCAAGAAGCGGCAAGTAGTGCAAAAAAAGGCTACTGCTCAGCATATTTCATCTTCATCGAGTTTGACCCCCGAGGGGTCACAGAGTACCAAGGTACGTAGTTGTGTGTTGTATTCGAGTACTTTTTGCTAAGTCTTTGCTTTGCAGAATACTGACTATTGATATGTTGAAAAGGCCGCCGACTTGACCCTAGGTGATGATAAGGCTACTTCTGATGAAGTAGTCGCAATTGCTAGAGATGCGGCTGCCTGGGTTGCGGCTATTGAAAAGCCGCCTGCGGAGGTGCCGCCTTTGAACTCAGGATCCGAAGCTTCCGAGCAGGTGGCCTCTGCGTCAGTGGTCCCTGAGTTGATAGCCCCTGAGCAGGCTACTAGGCCATCGGTTGATGAGTCTACAGCTTCTGAGCTGGCGGATATGGAGAAGACACCGTCGGTAGCTGCTGACGCCTCGTTGTCTGAAGCTATCGCCGGTGGTGAGTATGCGATTTACTCTGGTAGTCGTGCGTACGTAGTCTCAACCTTGGTTACGTCAGGACTTGGTGGTGAAATGGAGGGCCTTCCTCTCGCGGCGCCTGTGGTGCCGACTATCCAGCCGGTGGTAACCGAAAAGAAACATGTTTTTGTAAGGGTTTGTGTAATGTCTCCTTTTGATGATTTTGTATTCTGTAGCCGTTTTTATGATCCTGCGACTTGGTTGATCCAGGGATGCAGAGGACACTATTCCTGTGGAAGTGGGGATGGAGGCTAACCCGCCCGGCTGTACTCTCTAGATCCATAGTCGACCTGACTATGGATGATGCTCTTGAGGTTGACATAGGTTGTCTGGGTGCGACTATATCCATGCTTCAGGAGGTCAGCCGTTTAGTAGAGGGCCCGTTGGTTCTCGAGAGTTCCTCAAGTGTGCCGCCCTCGACTTCTGAAGTTGCGCCAACAGTGCGTGCGATTGGTGCTAAGGATTTGGCGCTGGTTGTTTCAACGGAGATGGGTGAAGTCGGCGCGACAGGTATGTAGATGTTTGTTGCCAAGAGTATTCTCTTGTATCTACTCGCTGATCAAGGTTTGCCTTCAGGGTCTGTTGTTGGTAGGGAGTCGGAACCTGAAGTTGCCAAGAGTACTTGTGGTCTGGTACTCGAGTTGCCTCCAGAGTCGGAGATTAGGAGAGATATCCAAAGCTTTCAGGTATATCATAACTCATTTTTTGTTCTATTGTTTTGTGATAAGTCTTGACGGCTAGTTTTGTTTTGTTGAAGGATCTGTATGACCAAGCTCAGAGGAATACTCGGGCTCTTCAAGAGCGCAGCGAAGCCTCTCAACGGGTGGTGCAACTGGAGCAGGAGTGTCGCCGTCTTATAGATTCCTTGAGGGTTCACGAGGAGGCTGCAAAATCTTTTGCTATCGAAAGGAATGATCATGAAGTCCTCCAGCAGCGATTAGAGAATCGCTATAAATCTTTGAACCAGAGATATCAAGGTGAGTACTCATGGTTTCTCGAGTGTGTTTTGATTGTAGTCATAATTCTGATCTATTTGTTGTTTGGCACATAGCTCAAAAGCAAGGAGGCCGCCGCGAGTAGCCAGCTGCTTGATTGGAGAAACACTCATGACTGGATAGCCAGCGAGCTAGCGCAACTCTGGTTGAAACTCAGGCGGCCTATGAACGTGAGAGGAACAGGAAGAATCGCAATGGAGTGATGTTGGTGATGGCTATGGTGGACTGTAGAAGCCATGGTAGAACCATAGAGAGACTGAAAAGTGATCTCCAAGAGTTGACCAGTGCTGCTCAAGACGCAGTCAAGGCCATCGCTCCACTTGAAGATGACACTGAGCCTCACTCGCCACTCGAGAGACTAAGAGCTACCCTGGGTAAAGTTGCTGGACTCTGTAAGGCTATCTACAAACAAGTCCTTGCGGTGGTCAAGTCGTATTACCTGAGGGCAGACCTGTTGGTGACTGGTGAAGGAGTTGCCCGGAACTGCACAGAGGATGCCTATGTGCAGTATCTTGAACAAAATAGAGGTGGTGCACAACACACTGTAAAATGTTGAACATATATCTCATTCCCAGTCCCATGTGCAGTGCTGCATGATTGATTAAAATAGAGGTGGCGCTAAGCAGACATGACTCATATGAGTTTGCAGAGCCCCTGACGCCAAGTCGCCAACCAACAGCTTGTCTAACTGCACTGCACCGATGTGGTTGAATGGAGAAACACAACAAAAACTCAAAATATCACAATCCAATGGTAATTCCAACCTAAATACAAAATAGACAGGCAAACAGGCCAGGTGAAATAGTAATTCCTGCAGCCTAAGCAACATTCCTAGGACATATAATTCATAAGATGAATTCAGAACTCACAATTATTACACAAAGCAATCAATATGTCTAATCTTACCCCTACACTAAATGGCCATAGTAAAATATGTAAAATCGAAAATTGCCCAAGAAAAAGCGCAGTTAAGTAATTATTTTGGCTAAGGTGATATTGCTCTGATGTTGCATTAATATGAGACATAATGCCTCATTCAGCCATTTAATAAAATACACACATTACAGCATCACAAAAGATTTTTTTTAAAAAAAGAACAACAAAGCAAGACCCAACCCACTTGGAGCTCTCAAATTCCAACATCATTCAGTGCCAGGACTGCAGATGTGTCTGCCCTAAATTTATAATGGAGTAAAACTTGCCCAAATGCGACCCAGCCACACTGAAGGCATTGCAAACCAGCACAAAATAAGGGCTCATTTGATAGGGTTCTAGATTCTCCAGCAAACGTTTTGGATTCTGTTTCTCCGTAGAAATGTTTCTCCGGTGGTGACTTCTTAAATCATTTGGCTAGTTGGCTGGTTTCTGATTCCTGAATGAGAGGAAGGCGATTAACAGACCAATGTACCCTAGTGAGATTCACTGTCAAGCATGTCCAATTAGCACCACAAATCAACAGGTGGTTGCACAAATCATAGGACACTTCACACACACACACAGGGCCAAAAAGAGGGGGGAAAGAAAGGATCCGCGATACACGACACAGTACGCATAAATTAGCATGTCAGCGGAATCGATTACTAAATCGTACCACGTCATCTAATCACCTCATCATCCACATCTCCGAGCAGCACAAGAACAAATGGAGGATCATGAATCATATAATCGCACCTACTAGATGAGCACAAAGGAGCAGCACCAGACTTTGCTTCCCTTGGAGGGAACCGGATTGGGGACTGCAGAGGCCACGGGATCCGGCCCAGAGAGGAATCGACAGGCGGTGCCGCGGCGCGCTGAACCCTTTTGGGGGCAGTGGCGAGGCTCCAGACACTGGAGTTGGGACTTGGGACTTGGGAGGAAAGCGGCGAAGGAATACTGTTTGGCTCGGCTCCTTTGTCTGCTATTTTTTTTGAGAGGCTGCTTTAATTTTTTAATAACTCAGTATAACTCGCTGCTTGGGCTGTTTAGAATGGCTCCACCTCCCTATTTATTTTGTTGCTCCACTCAACAACTCCAAGTGAAGCTTAGCTCTGCTTGAAGTTGAAGCTGTGTGGATGGGGGGTGTTCGGCAAGAATGGCACCCCAGCTTCAAAAAGGAGAGTTTTCATTGTGAATTTTCATTATTACCCCAAATCATAGCCCCACATGTCATCCTTCCTGTACCTTGTTTTCTTTCTTTTTAACTTGCTTCTTCTTCCTCATGAGACCGAAGGAGCTCGTGCCCACACAGGGCTCCGCTCGCCTCGCTTCACCCCAGGTCCCCAGCCGAGCTAGCAGCGCGGGCGGAGGCGGCGCACACGATGGGCCGGAGAAGGGGCCAGCGGAGGCGCGCGGGAGGTTGGCGCAGTGTAAGACTAGGGCCACGGCGGCGCGAGACAGGGCCGGTGGGGGTGGCGCACATGATGGGGACGGGGGCCCGCGGCGGCGCCCACGGCTTGAATCGGCCGAAGTGAGCTTCCTGCTCCGGGCGGCGGCAGCCTGCGGTTTGAATCGGCCAAAGCGGCGGCGGGGAGGAGCCACCCAGCCGTGGCGGCAGGGAGGAGGCCACCAAGGCATCGCGCGGGACAGGTTTGCGGTGGCGCGGGACGGAGGGTAGCGGAGGCGTGGGACTGGGGCCGGCGGAGGAGCGAGATCAGGGCTGGCGGAGGCGCAGGATGGCGACGAGGAGTGGACGGCAGTTGGAAGGGAATCGATGGGGGGCGGCAGCAAGGATGGTACCTATGGCTGACGGCGAGGATGCTCCCTACGGCCGACGGTGGGAAGGAGGAATGGCGACGGGTGGCGGCCACCCGCGAGCGTCGATGGCGGGGAGGAGGGAGGTTGGCGTCGGGAGTAGAAAGAAAAGAAAAACGAAGCCGTTTTCGTGTAACTAGTTGTACTGGTGGAGTGGCAGTGGTCAGGTCTACTCCCTCCATCCAATTTAAATGCACGTCTCGATTGGAGGGAGAAACTTAGGGATTGTTTGATCCCAATTAAACTTTAATCCCTATCACATCGAATGTTTAGATACTAATTAGGAGTATTAAACGTAGACTATTTACAAAATCCATTGCACAAATGGAGGTTAAACGGCGAGACGAATCTATTAAGCCTAATTAGTCCATGATTTAACAATGTGCTGCTACAGTAACCATTTGCTAATGATGAATTAATTATGCTTAATAGATTCGTCTCGCCGTTTAGCCTCCATTATATAATTAGTATTAGTTTTATAGTTAACTCATATTTAGTTTTCCTAATTAACCTCTGAATATTCGATGTGACACGGACTAAACTTTAGCTCCACTTTAGCTCCAGGATCCAAACACCCCCTTAGTGCAGCTATGAAATTACCATACTGCTCCTACAAAGAAGACATGGCATCCACTGTTTAGGAAGAACATGATTACATATG
>NC_028453.1:18743121-18746532 GCF_000263155.2 Setaria italica | reverse complement strand
GTGTGTCTGCATGTGTATGTGTAATGTGTCCCACGCTCACTGTCCAGCTAGCTCAATGTAGCAGCAGCGGCAGTGGTACTGCCGGGAGATAACGGATTGGTCCCGTGTAACCTTATCTATCCCGTATCGCCAGATTGTGTAATGAAAGTTAATAAGTCTATGAACCACTCATCTATCGAGGTGCCGACTCTTGGTTTCTGAATTCTAATTGATATATTATCGCTGTACCGGAACGCTGAAGGCATCTTGTACATTTCTCCACGTTCTTTTTGTCTGGGGGCCCTGTCGGCAATAAGTTCCTGATTTATTTTCATCCTTAATGCTGTAAACAACTTGCCAGCTGGTGCAACCTTCAGCAGCCAAAATGGTCCCTCACTCCCTCTGTCCCTGCTTGTGGTTGATCTCTATAATCAACGTTGTCGACAGTCTCTTTTCTAGGAACCACCACAATGCAAGCATGTTGTGTACTCTCAAGTCACCAAGTTGATATTCCTGAACAATAAAGTGCACAACGCGTACAAATGCTGCCAGCAATTTTCAGGAGACTACTTTTGCAACCACCGGAGATTTATTAGACGGGAATCCAGAGATAACGAAGCATCAATTTGGAGCGGGTCTGTTTGAATTTTAATTTGAATAATGGGTGCTATACATTTAAGCTTTAAAGACATGTTTGATCCATAGTGAGTTTGTCAGAAACCCGTCCTCTCCCTTCATTTTTTTTTAAATTTTGAACAGGCAAAGATTTTAAGCATTCAGAGTCTCAGAGAAGACTTTATAGTGCAGAGTACTATAGGAAAATATACTAGCAGTATTGAGTACTGGTGGTATTGGGCATTCAACGATACAGATGGGTACCAATGGTGTCTCTGACCACGATAGTATCAGTAGGAGTAATTAGGAGTAGTATAACTTAGACAAGTTCTTTTTTTTCTCGGTAGAGCTGAGGTAACAAGAACGGATCATGGCTGATCCATAAGCTTAAGAAAGCCAAGCCTCACCCGTACGAGACGCCGTCCGTAGGGTACCGGCACAAAGAGCAAATCATGTCTTTTAAGCATAATGGCACCCCAGGTTACATTAGGGAAAAAATAGAAAATTCCAATCTTACCACAAATGGCAAGGACTGTAAATTTCGTTATGCTAAGAATTACAAAAGTACCCTACTAAATACTTGTAGTAGTGTGTCATAAAAGTCCTCTCATAGACAAGACAGATACAATCATACAAAGGTGGTATAGTGTTAAGCTAAACATGAAACTGAAAGCTCAGAATTGCGTGGTATGAAGGCATACTCCAATATTCAGTGTCTAGCCCACTTACTACTACAGGGTTTATTAGCTATTGCAGTCCAGTTCGATCTCCATTCTCTATGTTTCGAGGAGGCCCAAGAACAGGCTCGTTTGAGACCTGTGATTTGGGCTAGTAGGCATTTTTTTAAAGAAAATGGTTTTTGTTTGCGATGTAACTTTTAATTTAATGCCACTATATTGTTCAAGTTTATTTTTCAAATTAAATTATCGGATCTTGGCCTGGTTTGCATTCATAAATCTATTTATACTACAGTTACAATCAGTTTGTATTGGATTAACACATAGGTTACACTTAGGGTGAAAACAGGACAGAAAAATTCCCGCACCGACCGGCACCGTTTCCCATATTTCCTAACCGTTTCTGTTTTAGGCTATCTGCACTGCACACCTTTAACTGGATCTAGACTGCAAATTTACCGGCCAGAGTCCCGCACCGCACACCTCTATCACTACCCCAAACCCTCCGTTTGCTACAGGGCACCTCCAAACCCAGAGGCTTCCGAGACGAACGCTATCCTCTCCAGGCTCTCTCTCGCACCATCCTGGAAAAACTGGAGCTCAGCAACAGCTACGGGCGAGCCGCCATGGGCGCGAGCTCCGCGGGCCACCATCGGCCGGGTCTCGGCGGTGTGGCGAGGGCCACGGGGAGCCACGCCGCCGCCCGCGGGGTGCCCACGCATGGCCCCACGCCTCCAGGCCGCCACCCGCCACCCGCCGCTCGGCGTGGCCTCCGCCTCCATCCCCTCCGCGGTGGTGCGCGGCGGTGGCCTCCACCTCCATCCCCTTGGTTTTGCAAGTTAGTGGTGGAAGTAGAGGCCACGGCATAGGGGTTCGAAGGTGAGGGTGAGGTTGGCGGTTGGCGGCACAAGCGGCGGGGATTTCATCAATCCCCGGCCGGAGGGGCCATGGCCGGCGCCAAGGGGTGGCGGCAGGTGGAGGTTGGGAGGTGGGGGAGGCTCGACCGGCGGCTATTTGGCAATGGTGGCCGGAGTAGTGAGGAATCGGCTGGCAGGTGGACTGCTCAGTTTGCTGGAGGAAAAAGAAAGATAAAGAAGCATGCGGTGGTTAATTTGGAGATCGGAATAGAGGCGTCTGCACGGCAGCGTTTTCAATTTAGCGATCTCTATAATCAGAACTGTCATGTGGACCACACCCTTATGCAGGTGTATTTAGCTGCCATGCGGTACGCATAGCCTTAGTCGGGAAAATCCGAAATCTGGTCGGAAACAGAAGCAAGGCAACGGGAACAGGAACGGGATCGGTTTTGCAATTTTCCCGACCGTTGTTCGGATCCTGCTTTTTACTCGGGAATTCCTGGATTTTCCCGGTTTCCTTCCCGTCAGCAAACTGCAGACAAGTACACTGGCCCTCGGTTCTCTTTATAGCTCACCAGCGTTTGCAGTAGTGAAAGGATGGGAAACTCTAAAGCTTCGCTAGTGCACTGCGGTGCTGCCGGCCTGCTAGTTGTGGGTCAAGGCATGCACGTGGTCCACGGCCCGCCAGCGCTAGCCGAGAAATCCACCGGTTCTTTTTATTTCCTTTTTTCCTTTGCAGTCTCTCTGTTCTGCTATTCTGTTCCTTTGCATTAGTTATTTACATTACTATTGCCTATGTATTATGTATGTTCTGATGAGTTGCATTTAAAGTGGTTATTTGCGTCGATCTTCCTGATTTTCCATTTATCGTTACGTTCCTGACCGGATAGTTTCGCTTCCGACATCCCGTATATCCGATTTCATTTTCCTGACAGGCATTTCCGTTCCTGTTCCCGTTTCCGAGAAAAAACCGAGAAAAAATACAGTAACAAAAATGATTAGGGTGTTTTCCCGACCGTTCCAACTGCTTTCATCCCTATAATTTTTATATGTTAATTTTAAGTTGTACTGGTAACTTCAACAGAATTTGTTCTCAACAAAAAAGCAGGCTAATTAGATAATCCGGTTGCAAATCCAATAGTCAAAAAAGTCCAGAGCAAGCATTCAGAAAACAAAGTGCCCTCAAAAAACATCTCTGTATTCTTTTATAATAGAACATCCGGGCGCTAGCGTCCGATGCTTCGTCATCCGTCCGATTGAAGCAGCCTCAATTGTTTTATAAG
>NC_028453.1:18742044-18743021 GCF_000263155.2 Setaria italica | reverse complement strand
GTAGGTATAGATAAACTTGATTTGGTGGAGACTCGATGTTGACGATACGGCTTCAAATCAAACACGATTCGAACCCCTGCAACCGCTACACCACTGCTCCATTGGGTTATCAACCCAAGCACAACTTGATTGACCTCTACAAAAATGCTTTTCCCCGCAAGCGAATCGAAGAACACAAGCAAGAGAACGGTAAACACACAATCTGAAATTGCAAATATGGATGAAGAAAAGATCAATATGGGGTTCAAGCTCTCGATTCAAACGGACTAATCGTCACAGGCGAGGAGAACAAGAACAGGGGCCCTGGATCACGGTAAACATGTTCTATTATAAATATATATATATATATATATATATATATATGAAAAAGAGATATGTACAGGTGACGGACTTCAAGTCCAAAGAGAGAAGGGAAGAGAAAAGTATCGAGGAGCACTTGAGTTTTCCTTAGTGTTCGCGTACACCGCCATTTGCCCGTTTACACTCTTGTCTGTTTCTTCCACCTTTGGCAAGATCTATGGAGCCCAAGCAAAAGGAGGGAAGAGCACTTGAGTTTTCCTCATAATCTCTTGTTCGTTCTGTCAAGGACAGCATAAATCTACTTGCTTGCACGTTTTTCTCACACAGTCTGTTAAGACAGCATAATGGACTATATACCATCCTGAACAAGTACATTTTTTCTTGAAATCTCTTTAGGAGAGTCGATCTGAACTCATGAATTCTCCTAATGGGATTTAAATAAAAACATGAATCCATTTGGTACTTAATAGAAACTCTAGAACATCTTTAGGGTGGATCTCTGTTTTTCAAATGCTGTTATGCAGTGATGGTAGTGATGCTATTTCCAGCACTACTAGGGAATCCACGTTTAGTATCGGTTGGGAATCCCTTTTTAGTACCGTTTTCGCAACCAGTTCGGTACTAAAGGATATTAAAAAATTACTCAGGAACAAATCGACACCCTCCAGCAATGAAGT
>NC_028453.1:18689528-18738008 GCF_000263155.2 Setaria italica | reverse complement strand
TCAGTTCGTAGCCTGCAAGTGACACGGAGAAGCGGTGCAGGTGGCGGAGGGAGAAAGAGATGTCGCGAGGTGAGAGGAAGTGGACGGGAAGGGTAGGTTACAGGAAATCAAAAAATATAAGGAAAGAAAGAGGAAAAAATGGGACACTTACACGTGGGTCATACAAAGTAGGGGCTGAAGAGTTGGTGTTATTGCTGGACTTGGTGTTGAAAATGAGACCACACAAAAGTAGGGCTTGTTGCTGGAATTGCTCTTATAAGTGGGGAAGAGGGATGCATTAGTTTCACTATAAACCCCCGAAGGACCTGGGAATTGAGAAATTGGCAAGTAGTTTTTTGCAGCCATATAACACCATGTGGCGGAACCGCCCGAATTAACCTGACTAAAATGCATTTAAGTTGCCTAACACGCGATCATGCACTTTAACCAAGCCAACTTGGTCGTCCGTCGGATTTCATCCGATAAACCACCTACTCGGGATCGAGAAGCATTGCTCACACAAAGTGAGTGGGTACAGAGATTACAACATTCCCATCACATTAACATAGTTCAACAATTTATTACATTAGAGTTTTCAAAAATTCAAACAAGTTTGCAAGGTTGTAAACAACGAAGATGTAAAACAACGGAAGCTAAATGTCGATACACAATATCATGATGAAGTCGATCATGACATCAATGACCCTTGCCCTCGCCGTCCGAGGAGGGATCCCACTCGACTATCCAACCCGGAGGGAGCTGGGTAGGCCAAGTGGTGCCAGCAACCAAACTATCAACACTACCTGAAAAGTTATGCCACAAGCAAGTCTGAGCAACTAATACTTAGCAAGATTGACCAGATAGGTGATAACTATTTCACCAATTTCTAGACATGGCTTTTTGGCGGTGGGTTTATTTTGCCAAAAGCGCCTAAAGTTGGTCCTTATTTTCAATATTTTAGCTCAAGTTCTAAGTTCATTAACCAGTCTAGATTAGCAGCTTATACTAAGCAAGTATTGTTTCCAAACAATTAAAGATCAAGCATCAAGATTAACGTCATCATATTCCATCTTTACTCAGTACAGAATAGCGATCAAGCAGTCCCAAACTGTGAGAGGCAGACGAATCGATTCGAATTTATTAACCATGCATGGTGAATCTAATCTCACGACATCCACGTACCATGAAGGGTCGCTTCATTTGCCAGCCGTCCCCATCGATCCCTTAGGCACGTGTCAGGTCCAAACTTCCTTTGGCATGCAATGCTCCATAGTCCCGACCTCTTGCTGTACTGTGACCGCACTTGCACCCACATGATGCACCATGGGAATGATGTTCCAAGGACAGCAGGAGTATAAGCCACACCCCAGTTCAATCAGGTATTAGGCTTCCCTATCCCATACTAGGTATGAGATTAGTACTTTCAAACATTTGTCATGAACGCTGACACGTTTCAACCTTAGTAAGTTCATTACTAGACAGACGGGGCAAACCACCACATCAGAACCATTCCCGGTCCCGTTCGTCATCTATATGGTTGTAATATAACTAGACAAACAACTCCTATAACTCGCGAGTGACAGGCAATCACTCAACTTTTACCGAATCCTATTTAGCATGGCGATTACTCGGCCTTAGCTAACTAGTGTTCAAATTCAAGGCTACTAAGTTCATGCATCTACGATTTCAATCAACTCCTACAAACGTAAATGCACAATCATAAGCATCAACATATTGCATAATTTAAAAAAAGGAAACATACACCGGGGCTTGCCTTCAGGAAAAGTTAGCGGGTCTTTAGGGTCTTGGTCTAGCTCGAGCTCAACTTCGGCGTGATGTAGCTCCACGGCGGGTTCCTCTTCCAATGGAGCTTGTAGGTTCTGTCGGTGATATTAGCTTCTACACAACATGCACATGCAAAGAGTTCACATTTTCCATGCTTTGCATCAAGGTTGCAAGATATAACTCATTGCTGGAAAGGAAATTGCATTTCGGCCATATTCACCTAAACAAGGTTCTAACTTTCACTAACTTCATGAAGTAAGGTGGGTTGGGGTTTAAACTCAAGGTTGACTTTGATGGTGATTGTGTACATATATCAGATTTCATAGCTTAACTTCACAAGGAAGGTGGGGTCACTTTTAGGATTGTTCGGGGTTCATTTGGAGAGTTATTTATTTCTAAATGTTCTTTTGTACCTCTTGAAAAAATTACCCATTAAGTTTATTAGGACTTACATTTTTTATTCACTTAAACCGATTTCTTATCCAAAATTTGGTTCCACAAGCAAACAGCAACATATGGCACTGAGAAAATTACAAAACCTTACTTATGTCATTAGTGAGTTACTATAAAAATTTGGGATCCATTGGATTAGCACAAACATAATTAAAAGTATTTTACCACCAAGGATAGCATGCACTTAACCATTTTTATCTAAAAAATTATAGTGATTCTGAGGGTGAAACTTTAACAGTAGATTGAAGGCGTGTTACACAGACTTTGATGAATTTTTCATGATTTTTAGAGAAGAACATCTATTTCCCATATTTTTCTCCTATTTATCTTGCTCTATAAAGAAAGGTGGGTTTCTTTCTGTTTTTGGCTAGGTTCCATATTTTTCCTACAAACTACACTTCAAAACTAAGCTACTCCAAGTGGTTTCATATTTTTCTCAGCTCTGGATTAGAACTTATGCAAAAAGAAAGATTTAACCCTAGATTTCAAATATAAGGTTAAAACAGTGATTTAACCCTGGATTAGAGCTCCATTGGAGGCGGCGCTATTGGCTGGGGCGCGGATACCATGGGATAGGATCTCCGAGGCATTGGCCTTGGGGGATTCGAGTCGTGCAAGTACGGCTTTGCCGCGGCCGGGGGTTGGCGGAGCGAGGCGCTCGTGCGGTCACTGTCCGGGTAGCCATAGGCAGTCGGAGCTTGGCCGGTCCGAGGCGACGGTGTGGTGTCCTCCGGTGGGCAGAGGTTGCTCGGGACGGGGCGAAGGAGATGCGTGACGCTAGGGGTGGGATAAGCGCGCTCACCTACTGGGCAGCCGGGCGCGTGAGCGGTCATGTCACGGCAGCCGGTTGGGCGATGGCGAGCTCGCCGGTGGGCGGCGACCATGCAGTGGGCGGTGCACGAGCGAACATGCGGGTGCACTCCGGGCGCGCGCAGGGTGGGATGCTCCTCGGGGCAGTCAAACAGGGCCTGCTTTGGGGTCTTTTCTCCAAATTTTTCAAAAGAACACGTGAAACTCCAAAAGTAAAACTTGTAGACCAAACATCCAGCTCCAAACTTTACAAAAGGATTTTGCTTGATAACGAGAGGAATTTGAAACTATGAAGTTGCAAAGTTTGGCAGAACGCCGGCCTTTGGGGACTGGGCAGATCTTGGTTTTGCTGTTTTTCAGCATTTTGGCCAATTTTGGCTCAGATTTTGAGCAGCTTCCCATTTGAATCAGGCTAAGGGATAATTGAAGGAAACGTTCTTTGGTCTTAGGACTCCAACTTCTATTAAGGACTTTTCTTGAGTTCAGTTTAACTTTTAGGAGGAAAAGGCTCGCCAAGATGCGCGCTGGGATGTATGTAGGTTGAGTTGACTGTTTTACACGATTTTGACCAAGTTTTTAAGCAGGTTCAGTTGTGATTTGGACCTGGATCAGTGTAACAAAGTTGGAACACACTCAAGGGACTACAACTTCTATTTAAGGTCTGACTTGAGGTTAGATATAGAATGGTGAGATAACAGATTGCAAAGTTGACGAAAAACATAAATTTCAGGACGTCATTTGTAGGAATTCAATGTGCTCCTATATTTATCCTTATTTTTGACCTTCTCCCACTCCGAATTAGCCAAAGTGTTACTAATAAAAGTTGTTTGAAATTAAAAGTTTTACTACTCTTATTTGGGAAAAAAATTAAGTTGGTAAACATAAACTTAAGTTTTCTATTTAACTCCAAAAAGAGCTTTTTAGGGTAACTTGGACACTTCACCTCCTCTACTTGAGACTAATGACTTTCTTAAGTTTAACTACACCTAATTAAGGTAGAGTTGTTAGACACCACGTTAGCATGTACACAAATTTTGCCTCAATAATTACAACGTATTAGAAGCTCACATGTGAGACTAAGTCTATGTTAGATGGCCAGGCAGGTCACGTAACAAAATGACTTGGCTCGTTTTCTGTCCTGCTAAGCTTGATTGGTCTTGAACTCTTGATGACACGCACTTCTTTCCTAATCTTCTAGTAATTAAGCAAGGTCACGAGGACACTAGCCAGAACAAGGGTTTCCATCAGAAGCAAGCACAGAGCTTTCAGCAGAATTGTACTGCCAGCAGCAAAACTAGTCGATTCACGGACATACATGTCTTCGGAAACTTTTAATACCATTCCATTATTCATTTCCGATAAGAAACTAGTCGATTCACGGACATACATGGCTATCAAATGTAATCAAACGGAAACCATTTGAGGAAGGGACGCAAGGCCAGTTGATCAGGACGGTGCAGCGCCCCTGTTCGACAAAGGCATTCCTTGCAATCAACTCCCATTTCCTATGACGATGACATGATCCATCCAGCGTGTAGATCAGCGCAGATACACTCCATTAAAGAGCCACCACTAACCTGCGTTTGCGTCGCTGATGGTAACCTAAGTGAAGTGCCTTTACCACGCACACGATCGAGGAGATGAAGAGACGGAGCATCCCAAATGCCTCCTCTGCCAATGCCACCTTCCTCCTCGCCCTGCTTCTGCTCGTTACCATCTCCCCGTCCTTCCTCCAACATTGCCTCGCAAGGAGAGAATCCCATCATCGGCCACCACCTGGCGGCCTGCACCACGCGCCACCACCAACTCCGGTCACGCCGCCGCCACCGCCAGCGTCGTCGGCGACCTTCAGCGTGCTGGACTACGGCGCCGTGGGGGACGGCGCCACGGACGACACCAAGGCAAGCGCTGACAAGCTGCAACTGGTTAACCTCTGATTGGATTGTTCATAATGAGAAATGTTATTTTGATCTATATGTGCTGTCTTTGCTTCTTCGCCAGTGCAGGCGTTCGCCGCCGCCTGGTCCGCAGCGTGTGCCGGTGGGGCGTCGACGGTGCTGGTTCCGGCGAGCTACGTGTTCCTTGTCGGCCCCATCATGTTCACGGGCGATTCTTGTGAGCCCAACATGGCCTTTCAGGTGAGTGTTTAATGATTGGTCATCACAGGAGGCTGCTCGCATTTTTTTTGTTCCCGGATGCTTCCGGTGCCACGGACATGCAGCGGTACATAGAAATTTCGATGACACTGTACTCTGTTGTGGTGGTTAGCATAACACAGACAACTTGCCAAAAGCTTGACGTTATTTAATCTACAGAAGATCCAAACATTCCCTTAATATCAGTAATCTTATCGGCCGCCCATGGTTACTGGAAAATTCCATGGAGTTAAGCTATCATGCGAGTCATCTGACGAACGTGGCGTGGATGTTTCCATTTTTATTCTTCAGGTGGACGGCACAATTCTGGCGCACGCAGGCTCTACTGCATGGCGCTCTGGGGTTGTGACGCAGTGGCTGGAGTTCAAGAACGTCCGGGGGCTTACCATCAAAGGTTGCGGCACCATCGACGGCCAGGGCAGCCAATGGTGGGGCGGCGCTTCTTTTGCCGGTGACGTCGAGATGGTAACTGAAGAAAAATCGCTTCGCCATCCATTGCACACTTAGTGAATTTACAGAAGTACATTGCGTTGGTTTCTTGTCGTTGGATATTGCAGGAACTGGACTCTGATCGTATCGGAACAAGCTACAGACCAACAGTAAGTTGGTTCAAATGATTCATTGATTTGTTCTCAGTAATTGTGATGTGTTGAAGACTGATGTTGCAAACGTGTTGCTGGTAGGCTGTGAGGGTGTTCCAGGGCGCCAATGTAACAGTGACGGGGATCACGATCAGGAACAGTGCCAGGTTCCACCTCACCTTCGACACCTGCCGTGCCGTCGAGGTGCACGACGTCGCCGTGTCGTCGCCCGGCGACAGCCCCAACACGGACGGCATCCACCTCGCCGGCTCCGTCGGCGTGTCCATCCACCACACCACCATCGCCTGCGGTGAGTGAGGTTCTTCAAACACCTTCCATGATATCTAGCAGAGGAGCAAAACCAAAGTGGTTGCCAAAATCGAGGAAACAGAGGACACGGAGAGACGAGCTTTACTCTTGGGATGTGCAGGTGACGACTGCATCTCCATACAGGACGGCTGCTCCGACTTATTCATCCGTAGCGTACGCTGCGGCCCAGGCCACGGCATCAGCATCGGCGGGCTCGGCAAGGGCGGAGCCTCGGCGGTCGTCTCCGGCGTCACCGTTCAGGACGTCACCCTGAACCAGACCATGACCGGCCTCCGGATCAAGACCTGGCAGGTAGACGAAACCAGTAAGTTTCTGTGACCCCTGGCAATGCCAACAACGTTGCCTGACAACGCGAGCTCCTTGTGCGTTCGACGCGAAGCAGGGCGGGTCAGGGTCGGTCAAGAGCGTGCGATTCTCCGACGTGCAGATGTCGGCAGTGAAGACGGCGATCGTGATCGACCAGTACTACTGCGACCACACGACGTGCACCAACCAGACGTCGGCGGTGGCCGTTGCAGGCGTGGCGTACCAGGGCGTCGCCGGCACGTACACGGAGCGGCCGGTGTACCTGGCGTGCAGCGACGCCGCGCCGTGCTCGGGGATCCACCTGGCCGACATCCTGCTCGCCCCGGTGAAGGACAGCGGGCGCCACCTCCAGGGGCCCTTCTGCTGGAAGGCGTACGGCGACGAGGTGCGGCCGGTGGAGCCACCCGTCGATTGCCTAAGCGCCGGAGCTCCATGACCGGCGAGCAGGCCACGCAGCATGACATTTAGAAATGGAATAGAAAATGCGTTTGGTGGTGTTGAAAAGTGCGGTCGCCGCGAGTACGCCGACCAGATTGTGGTTACAGCCTACAGCAATTGTTTAGGCAGGCTGCAACTTAAAATACGATATGTTTCCCTTTTAAATTTGGTTCAAGGTTTCATGTATCCTGTCAGTATTGGGCTCTGCATGCGTGGACCGTGTTAAAATTGCTGGGTCCTGCGGCAACTTGTTAATGACAATAGACATTGGGCTCAGGGGCGGAGCTGGGCTAGGCCCACACCTAGGGTCCTTAAGTGAAGATGATGTTCTAGATGGGCTAGGCCTCTTATAACTACGGTGCAATACAGTGGAGAGTTCGGCCCAACGTCTAGGGCCATAGTCCTAGTAGCTCTAGGCGTTCCTTCGCCACTGATTGGGCTGACACAAGTACCGCCGTGTTTGCCCAAGTATGCATCTCCACCACTATTAAAATCCAAGTATGCATCTCCTCAAAGATATGAACTTGATAACTTGAGTTCTCTAAGCTTGATACTGTAACTTAAGTTGAAGTACCAGTATTACTCTTTTTTAGCACTGTACATATATCAAGATATGAGAGTCCAAACTCTGTTAGCAAACTTGAAGCTCTCAATATTGCTACTCATTCACTTATTTATATATGTCAATGCCGACAAAGATGCTAAACTCGTTCTCCCATTGAGCCATAATGCCGTACAGGTGAATATACTGTGGAATTTGCCTCGGAAATAGAGTGAAATGGAGTAGCTTGCTTGAGTCTGATATGTGATTGATCAATATCATAGAAGTACCCATGACTTGTGCCACATCTATACACATCTAAAAAGAAAAAACAAAACAGGAAACTTTTATCAGAATTTGGATATTGTCACATGATAAAATTTTATGATATAGCAGAAATGAAATAGTAACTAGCTTTAATTTATCAGTTGGAAATTGGTTTCGAGATATAACATTTATATAAATCAACACTACATGCAATCTTGTTTCAGGAAATTCCCAATTATATTAAAAGGATATTGTTTGACAGTTCATGGTGGAAGTCTCATTTTACCATGAAGCCTCATTCTGAACTAAAATTTTGCATTGTACCTAACTTAGGTAAAGTCATTGTTAGCAAATTGATTGTGAGAATTTCAAAACCTAACATTGAACTGTCATAGATTGTTTGTGGAATTAAGAATAAATTGGAGTAGAAGTTTTAAGAAAAGGCCTAATGAAGTAGGAAGATGCTTGTTCTCAGTAGTTCATGACTAAATGAAAAAAGCGCCATTCATGCAAAATGAGTGAAGAAGCTCTATGGTGAGAGCAATGGCACTCCTCATAATTAGGGGGTGTTTGGATACCTCGTGCTAAAGTTTAGCACCTGTCACATTGGATGTTTGGATGCTAATTAAGAGTATTAAATATAGGTTAATCACAAAACTAATTACACAGATGGAGTCTAATTCGCGAGACGAATCTATTAAACCTAATTAGTCCATGATTTGACAATGTGGTGCTACATAACTATTTGCTAATGACGGATTAATTAGGCTTAATAGATTCACCTCGTGAATTAGCATAGGGGTTCTGCAATTAGTTTTATAATTAGCTCATGTTTAGTCCTCCTAATTAGCATCTGAACATCTGATGTGACACTGCTAAAGTTTAGCACTCAGTATCCAAACACCCCTTATTTTGGTGAGATCTGTGATGCTGGTCATTATGAGAGTGATATGGTGACCTTTTTAGCTGTGATTGTGGCAGTCATTTCATCTTCTAATGTTGAATGATTTGCGCATCAGGAAGATAGAATTTCAGACACCAACAATCTTTCTTTTTTTAGAAACTAGATCTCCCCGCTTTATTTCATTGAAACAAAGCCAAGTTCATTACATCACAGTTTTGCGTATTCGAAGCACGCCCTCTATAATTCATTCTAAGCACACAGGGTCTATCCTCATGCATTACATGTCTATTTGATGCGAGCACAACACTAGTTGAAGCTTCAATGATGGGATTCCTGAATTGTTTCGAAGGAGTGGCATTGTTGCAGTCCACCTACCCATGATGCTTCCAAATCTGACAATTCCAGCAGACAGAGCACCCCTCACCAGTTCTCCACCAGGTAGTAGTCATAGTGGTTGCTCTAGCTTTATCATCAGTTCCTTCACCGCCTTGTCTAGGTCCTCCAATTACCCATCTACGCATAGAATTCGCCAATTCTTCAACGTTTCCAATATTCTCCTCAACAAAAAAATTTTCATCCACCCATCTCTTTTCCTGAAAACACGAGTTTTCCACAAAGTCCACATCAATGTGGAGCTGCACATGTTTAACACACTATTTTTCTTATTACTAACCTAACAACGGGCCATAGATTCATAATCACGACCAATGCCTTTACCATATATGACACCATCATAACCCCACATAGTTGTAGCAACACAGTAGTCAAAGAAAAGGAAATGGACTATTTCTTGCTCCTTGCAGAACAAGCAGGTTGTGATCCACATGTCTTCTCTTTGCTAGGTTAGTTCTACTCAAAGTTTTGTTATTAGAGAGCAGTTAAAGGAAAATGTGAATGCAGGGAGGAACTTTAATCTTCCACACAGCCGGTTTAAACAAAGGTTGTACTCCTCTAAAACTAATATTTTTGTACATGGTCTGCACCGAAAACATACCACTAGCATCAAAAGACCAGATAATGACACCACAATCATCAGTAAAACTAATAGATTCAGCAATAGCTAATAACTCTAACCACATCTGCATCTGTCTGGGGTGACACTAATATTTTCCCAAAGAAGATTTTTATGTCATTTCCATCCCATGGGTCTGCTACACTAATATTTTTCTGGTCAGGTATCATATATATATAACTCCAGAATTGAATAGCCAGACTGCAGTTACCAAACCACAGGTCTTCCCATAACCTAATAGACTTGCCATTACCTACCTTCCATATAGCACCTATTTGAGTCGCTTTATAGGCCCAAAGAACAGCTTTTCAGAAAGGTGAAGATCCAATTTCAGGGCAACAAAAGATTTTGGGATCATTGTTTTTATAGTTGTAATCTACAATTATCTTCCAGATCATGTTCTCGCTAAGGTGATACCTATTTATTGAAGAAGTAAGGAGACAGAGGTTGAGGTTTCTTAAGTCAGGAATTCCCCAACCTCCATATTTCTTTTTCTGAGCCAAGCTATGCCAATTAGAGAGGTGATATCTATGTCTTCCTTAAGGGTCATTCCAGAGGAAATTGGCCATTTGTGAATTAATGTTCTCTATGGCCCACTTTGGGAAATTGATCATGGATAGCAGGTATACAGGTATACTTGCTAAACATGATTTCAAGAGGGTTAGTTTTGCAGCATTGGACAAAAGTCTACCTCTCCGGCCAGCAACCCTTTTGATTATTTTGTCTACAACAGGCTGGATGTCTTCTCTTCTCAGATTATTATAATGCAAAGGATCTCCAGATAAATAATTGGGAGAGCTCCTATCTTGCAGCATAAAAGCCTAGCATATTTGTTGTTCTCTTCCTCATTCATTCCTAAGGTAATTAGATCACATATATTATAAAAAATTTTCATACATGACAGTTGTTCAAAGCAGGCTAGCATCAGTTAAAATGGATGGCTTGGGTCATGTCTTCTTTCAGAAAAAGTAGAGTGTCGTCCGCACACAGGAGGCTAGTGACTCCACCCTCACACATTTTAGAAAGCAGGCCTGTGATCAGACCGTGTTTGGCTACTTTACCTAGCATTTTTGTGAACAGATCGGCTACTAGATTAAAGAGAAGGGGGAATAGGGGGTCTCCTTGCCTAAACCCTTTCCCACATGAGAAATAGCTATTTCTTTCATCATTTAGTCTAACACAAACAGAGCTCCCTGTAGTCAACCTAACGATCCACTTGATCCATTTCTCATAGAAACCTCTAGATCTGAGTATTTCCTCAAGGAAACCCCAATTAACTCTATCATAAGCCTTTTCATAGTCTAATTTCAAAATGACACCCACTTGGAAACCCCAATTATCTCTATCGTAAGCCTTTTCATAGTCTAATTTCAAAATGACACCCGCTTTCCCTTTCTTGGCGACTTCATGAATAATCTCATGTGCTGCCACCACGCTTTCAAGGATGTACCTCCCTTTGATAAAAGCAGCTTGGTTAGGGGAAATCAGCCTATTGCTAATTTTTATCAATCTATTGTTAAGAGCCTTACTGAAGATCTTAAAATTGAAGTTAATCAGAGCTATAGGTCTGAAATTTTTTAGTTCAGTGCCATTTGTTTCTTTTGGGATCAACGTTACCATAACATAATTCAGATGGGCAATATCTAAATCATCCGTCTCATGAACAGCCTTTCATCAAGCTAAGGAAATAGTTTATATCAAACCTCAAGCTGTTCCAAAAGAATAGACATGAGAAATTTTGATTATGGGTGAAAGCATCTACACTTTATCATTTTTCCCTTGTACATTATGCTAGCCACGCTGCTTCTTTTTTAGAAAATGGAATTATCTCCTACGACGGCACTACTTCTAAATATGAAAATGTTGGATAAGAGTTTTAGCTCAATTTTTTCGTAGATGGGGCTACGGGAGAAAGAGAATGGAGGAGTATGTAACTACATACTGTTGTAGGAGATCGTTAATGGAGAAGCTGATGTACAACATGTCGAGCTTCGGTTTCTGCTGTATGTGCACCTGGCATGAACGTGGTTAGCAAAGTCATCATCGGTGACGAGTGGTGCCATTGGCGGCTGTCGATGTTTTAGACCGGGGTACCCTAGGTGGTCTTTTGTGCGGTAAGGGTCGTCGAGAATCAAGAAATCAATGGTGACGCAAGGAACACGATTTAGACAGGTTTGGGCCGCTAGATCGCGTAATACCCTACGTCCTGTATGTTGGTTTGTATTGATCTTGGGTGAACTGGAGTTGTTGTTGAGGGGGGTCCCTGCCCGCCCTTATATACACGGGAGGGCAGGGTTACAAGTCTGAGTCCTAATCGAGTACTATTATAGAGTTCTACTCGGTAAGGCCCGAGTAGTTTTCCATATACATACTTGACTAGTCCGAGTGGGATACACCTATCCCTTGTCCTGATCGTGTCCGAGTACGCCCCTTAGTGGGCCGTCCAAGGTCTACTCGTGGGCCTGGGGTGCATGCCGGACAAGCCCCTAAGTACTTTGTAGTCGTGCGCCACAGTCTTGGGCATTGCGGGCGCTATTCGAATAGTTCATCGTAGAGGTTGCGGACCGAAGTGCTCGAGTACTATCGTGTGGTTGGAAGGTACTCTTCTTGTTCCTTCGAGTTGTTTCTATTCCGAGAATTTTTATATGGTAGTGCGATGTCAATCGCACTCCATATGGAGTAGCCCTCGAGCCTTAGGTTGAGTCGAAGAGTCAGGCTTATGGTCAATCCAGCTTTTTGTCTATTTTACCCTTGGAAATCTTGAAAGAAAAAACTGACCATGGGGTACGGTGCCCGCAGCCCCCGAGCACTTAGGCGATCTCTGTCGTTGAAGTCGTCAACAGTCCGTTGAAAAGAGTAGCCGTTGAGTGTTTAAGGCGATTAATTTGCAATTAATCTATTTAAAATCCGTCCGTTGCGTAACTGACGCGTGGAAACCAGAGCTGGCGGAGATAAAACTGGAGGACCCCCTTTCGGTTAGATTTACGCCGTACGGTAATCAGATTTATTTTTCTTCCTCCCATGCTCTCCTGCTCCACATTTGCGCCGTTGCAAGTGCCGCCGCCATTGCCGCCCCTTGAGAGAGATCCGAGAGTGAGTGCCATTTTAGCCTGAAGTTGAGTCCGTCGGATGCGCACCAAGAAGATGGGCAAGAAACCCGAGAAGATCCAGGGCAAGGCTCCGACGACGGGCAAGGTGAAGTCCAAGAAGGGGAAAGAACTGGTGTTGCCGGCACCGAAGGTGGGGCTGACGAACCAGACTGCGCCGCCGCTGCCTGCAGCAACGTGGCAACATTCGGTGATGAAGGATGAAGCCGTGCAAGCACTAGTTGATGCGAAGCTTCTGCAGCCGAAGGAAATTCTTGAGTGGCGCCCCGCATTTCCAAATGCGTGGCAATTTGAGGAACATCCAGGCGAGATAGTGATGCTCGCGCACTTTGTGGAGAGGGGGTTGGTAGTGCCCACCTCCGACTTCTTCAGAGGTATCCTCGAGTACTATAAACTCCAACTTGTGCATTTGAACCCCAAAGGTGTACTGCATATGTTGATTTTTGTACACCTCTGTGAAGTGTATTTGGGAGTTCCTCCAAGTCTCGAGTTGTTTAGGAAGCTGTTCCGCTGTAAGCCATAGCTGAGTGTCCATAGGACAGAAGTCTTTGCAGGCGCCGGGTTCCAACTCAGGAACTCGGCGAATACATTGAGTATAACTTGACTGACTCACATGGGAAGTGGAAGAAGAGGTGGTTCTACATTGGGAACCATGATCCTCGCTTGCCTGTGGTGACTGGTCACGCGCCCAAGCATGCAGAAAACTGGGTGAGCGAACCCGAAGACACCCCCGAGCTTGATCACTTGATGCAGCAAATTACCGAGTTGAAGGCACTCGGTCTAACTGGGATCAATGTGGTGGCCAGCTTTCTGAAGAGAAGAGTCCAGCCGCTTCAAAAATGTGCTCACTCGGGAAGTGAGTATACAGGTCTTAAGGATCCATCGCGTATATTCGATGAGGATATATCCGATGATGATGTAGAGGCGCTGCTGGCCAAGTTCTTCAGGAACAATCAGGGAGTACCAGTAATCCCTGCGGCTCTTCGTCAGTACGATGCCTGGTATGACCCAGAAGTGGTATGTCTTTGCACCTGACTTGTACTTTTTTGGCTTGTGTGATATTTGTTGTAAATATCGTCTTGTTTGTTGTAGTCTCGAGTTCTTGCCGGCTACTTGGCGCAGTCGGAAGAATAGTCAGAAACTATTGCTGAGGAGTCAGAGGACGAACCCTCTCCTCCTGTGAAGAAACGCAGAGTAGTCCGCAAGATGTCTGCGGCTAAGTCTGCTTCAACCCCTGAGAAGTCTCGGGGTACCTAGGTATGTAGTCGTGAACTCATCTGTAGCTGATGAATTTGAACTTGCTATTGTTGTGACTAATTTGTCTTATTCATAAAGGCTATTGATACGACCCTTGGTGATGATGAGGCTGCTTCTAAAGAAGTAGTTGTAACCGACCCGGACATCGGTAATGTATCTGTTGACATGGTGCCAGAGAAGGTGCTATCAACAGAAGTTGGAGTAGCCCTCGAGCTATCCGCACCGGCTCCGCTGGCCACCACGCTGCCCGTTACTGACCAGGCGGTCCTGGGGTTGCTCGCTGGAGCAGCGGGTGTTGCAAAGGAGGTGTCTCCAGTAGTCGCTACTGGTTCGTTGTTGACCAATGTGATCGCCAGTGGTAAGCGTTCTGTCCCGACTAATTTTGTTTGTTTGAGTTGTATTGTAGTCTTGACTTCTGCTTCACAGGTCTTGGCGAGAAGACAGCGCCAGCAGCTATTCCTGCGGCGCCCAGTACTCGGCCGCCTATCGCCAAGAAGAAACGTGTGCGGTTTCCGCCACGCTCAACCCGGTAAGCTTTCTTGTCTTTTGAATAGCTTTAAGTTGTCTTGAGGTCGTATAATGACGTTTCTTGATGCAGGGATGCGAAGGAAACTATCCCTGTGGAGACAGGGGTAGAGTCGGATCCCCTGACTATATTTTCTGCTCCCTTGGAGAATTTAATAGTTGAGGAGGTACCCGAAGTCGATGCCGGTCGGCTTGGGGCTACCATGTCCATGCTTCAAGATGTCATCCGTTCGGTGGAGGTCCCCGCCGCTGCGTCGGGTTCGGAAAGTGCTACCCTAGCAACATCCACTGGCGGATCTTTGGCTGTACTGGAAAAATCCAAAGAGGTAACTGCTCCAGGTATGTCTCTGTAGTCCTGTTATTGTAGTCATAATCAATCATGTGACTGATGAGAAATGTTGTAGGTGCCACTTTGGGTACAACTCCTCATCTTGCGGAGAGTACTCAAAGACTAGTGCTCAGCCTGCCCTTTGACTTGGAGTTCCAGAGGGCTGTCGATGTTTTCAGGAGCTTCCAGGTGAATTTCCTTTGAGTTGTCACATAAATCGAGTAATTGTGAGGCTATTAACTGATCGTATTGCCTTGCATACTCGGACCCTTCAGGAACGAAGTCATCAATTGGAGCAGGAATATGCTCGACTGATAGAAACTTTGAGGGTTCATGAGGTTGGAGCGAAGTCTTTTGCTGTGGAACGGTCAGATCACGCAGTCCTGCAGCAAAAACTGGAGAGCCGCTACAAGTCGCTGAACAAAAAGTATCAAGGTGAGTACTTTGCATATTCCGAGTATGTCCAATTGTAGTCGGCTGTGGTTGAACTTGTTTTGTCTACTAGAGCTCAAGAGGCAAGAGGCGGCTGCAAGGAGCCAAGTCCTCGACTGGAGAAACGCGCACGATCGAGTGGCGGATGAGGCTGAACGTCTTCAAACCACGCTAACGGAAGCACAGGCTGCTTGCGAGCATCAGCAAAACAGGAAGATGTAGAATGGCATGATGCTTGCCATGGCCATGGTGGCATGCAGAGATCATGCCTAGACCATGGGAAGACTCCGAGGTGAACTCCAGGAGTTAACTGTAGTAGCTGAAGACTTGGTAAATGCCATAGCCCCCGTGGAAGAAGGCGCAGGGCTGCAATCACTAGTCGAGCGATTGAAGGCTGCCCCGAGTAAAGTGGCGGGACTCTGCAAAGCTGTTTACAAATAGGTCCTTGCAGTCGTGAAGTCCTACTACCCGAGAGTAGACTTGGCGGCGGCTGGTGATGGCGTGGCTCGCAACTGCACAGAAGAAGCGTATGCGTAGTACCTCGAGGAGGCCGAGCCTATCGCGTTGAAGATGTCAGAGTTTGTCTCTCCAGAAGAGCCTTGAGCGTTTCATGTACCCTTGAATCTGTCGAGTACTTTGAACAATATTTTGACAAAGGAATGCTTGCCCATTGTTTTGTTGCTTGGAGTGATTGTCTTGCGAAGAGTAGTTTTACCCTGTCTTGTCCAACCTAAAGTCTCGGGGTCGGCTAAGCCCGACCCTTTGGGGGGGAGCTCCGCCTCGCCCGACCCTAAGTCCTGGGGTCGGGTGCGCCCGACCCCTGAGCAGAGGGTCGGAGTATTCCAAGCCCCCGAGATAATGATGTGAGCGTAGGCCGTGCTTGGCTTAGAGTAGTTCTGAGAGTCGAGTAGTCGCGATGCTGTCGGGTACTCAGCTTTTGAGGGTGCACGGGTGTACTGTACACTTGTCCTTTGTGGATGCACGGGTGTACTGTACTCTTTTGTCCTTTGTATCATAAGTGTCGTCATGTGGGTAGAGTCAGAAGTCATCAGACTTCATTGATCATGGGCGCACAGTAACTCTTGGGTAGGTGGTAGTTGCAGCTCTCGGCTATAAATAGATCCATCTGGATATCGACCCAAACCAAGTTTCTGAGTAGCAATGGATTGCCTTCGGTTGCTGTTGTTTAAGTGTAGAGAGCCATCAACGAGTGCACCGGTGCTAGAAGATTCCTCGTAGATTGAGGTCACCTTCCCTCCATAAACTCCTGCGCTCGTAGGGATAGCCACGATGCTAGAAGAATCCTCGTAGGAGGTTTCATCGCGTGCCTCATCTTGCAGCTCGTGATCTAGTGGGGTACGCGCTGGAACTCGCAGGTGATGGGTGGTGAGTGTCGCGGTCTTTATCCCGCTCTCTTAGAGGTTGAGGTGTGACTGTAAAGTGGATTGGCTCCGCAAGACCAGCAAAAGAGCAGCCTCTGTTCCCTCTAGGCGCATCGCGCGGGATTCATCGTTGTCGCTGTCAAGGCAGTGGCGATGCAGGAGTTCCTGGCGTTGCCTTGGGTAGTGTACCTGGATATGGCTGCGTTTTGCGCAGCTTCCTTGCGTGTAGGCCCTTCCCATTGTAGTTGGCGGACCTGAGTGGCCTTGTGATATAGTAAAAGCCTGAGGCTTAAATGCAGCCCACCAGTAGGCAGTTGCTTGTAGTTCTTGTGTATCTTGAGTACTTGTACTCGTATGTAATTGATGTATCTTTGGTTCTGAGTAAAGAATTACTTAATGGAAAACTTTGTACTAGGGCAATGATCCTTGTTGAGTTGATAATTCTTGTCAAAACTAATGTATCTTGAAGTCGGTAGTCGGGCGGTTAGCCCGAGTAGTTATCATGAGTTATTGCCTTGAAGCGATTACTCGGGTGCTGCTATGGGTAATAGCGACAAAGATGTTCTATATTCCAAAAGTTTGGTACTTATTCTCCTAAAAGCTCTTGGAGTCTGTAAGATCCAGGTCCCATAACCTTTGATACGATGTAAGGACCCTCCCATGGTGAATTGAGTTTATGCAACCCTGTTGTGTCTTGGATTCGTTTGAGGACCATATCCCCCAAGTTAAAAGATCGTTCCTTGACGTTGCGGTTGTGGTAACGCCTCAAACCGTCAAGGTACCTGGCAGATTGCACTAGCGCTGCGCATCTTGCTTCTTCGAGACTATCTAGATCTGATCGCCTTGTTTCTTCTGCCAGTTCTTCGTTGTATTGTTCAACTGAAGGTGATTGCCACATGATGTCGGCGGGTAGTATGGCTTCCGAGCCATACACAAGGAAATAGGGCGAGAGCCCAGTGGTCTTTCATGGTTGGGTATGTAGACCCCACAGAGCATTGGGTAACTCTTTGAGCCATTTGCCACCTTTGGTGTTGCCAATGTCATGTAGTATTTTCTTCAGGGCATCGAGTATCATGCCATTAGCACGCTCGACTTGTCCATTGGCTCGCGGGTGAGCGATCGAGACATAGCAAACGTTGATGCCACTATTCTCGCAGTATTCCCAAAAGTTGTGATTGTTTAAATTTGACCCCAGGTCTATGATAATCCTGTTGGGAAAGCCGTAGTGGTGTACGATTTCATCTCAGAAGTCGAGGACCCGGTCTGCCTTGGGGCAGGTGACTGGTTTGACCTCGATCCACTTGGTGAATTTGTCGATTGCCACGAGTACTCGGTTGAATCCTCCTGGCACAGTTGGTAACGGCCCTATCATGTCGAGCCCCCAGCAAGCAAACGGCCATGTTGGAGGTATTGTGACTAGCTTGTAGGCCGGTACATGCTGCTGTTTGGTGAAGAATTGGCAACCTTTGCACTTCTGGACTAGTTGTTTAGCGTCGGCCAAAGCCATTGGCCAGTAGAAGCCTGCTCTGAAAGCTTTGCCAAATATTGTCCGCGAAGAGGCATGGTTGCCATAGATTCCTTTGTGAATTATCTCTAAAATTTCTTGGCCGTCTTCCCGGGTAACGTACTTCATGAGTAGATGATGCACCTTTCCTGTAAAGCTTGTCTCCGACTAGGACGTAATTTTTTACTCGCCGGGAGATTTGTTCAGCCTTATTTTTATCGGATGGTAACTGGTGATCTTTGATGTAGTCGATGAAGGGTGTCTTCCAGTCAACTTCTATCATCATGCTTTCACGAGAGACGTCAGCAGTCTGGACCGCTGGCAGTGTGACTTAGTCAGATATGGATGGCTTGAACCTCTGCACGGGTTGAGCCCATTTTGGATAAGACATCGGCGGGAACGTTGTTGTCACGGATGATGTGATGAAATTCTAAGCCTGAGAACTTGTTTTCCAGTTTACGGACTTCTTTGTAGTAAGTGTCCATGTTGTCCTTATTTCGGTCCCACTCGTCATTGACCTGGTTTATAACGACTAGCGAGTCGCCGTATACCAGTAGTATTTTGATGCCAAGGGAGATTGCAAGGCAAAGGCCGTGTAGCAGTGCTTCGTACTCGACTTCATTGTTAGATGCTTCCAAGAAGATTTGCAGTACGTATTTGAGCTGGTCTCCCCTAGGAGAGATGAGTAATATGCCTGCACCGGCCCCTTCAAGTTTGAGGGATCCGTCAAAATACATTACCCAGTGTTCTAGCCGTTCGACTGGTGTTGGTACTTGATTTTTAGTCCATTCAGCTATGAAGTCGACCAAAGCTTGGGATTTGACAGCTATCCTTGGCTTGAAGTCCAAGGTGAGAGCTCCGAGTTCAACTTCCCATTTGGAGATTCTGCCCGTGGCGTCTTTGTTGTGAAGAATTTCGCCGAGCGGGAAGTCAGAGATGACTGTGATGTTGTGCTCCTGGAAATAATTGCGCAGTTTTCAGGAGGTGAGCAGAATTGCATATAAGAGCTTTTGTATAGGTGAATACCGAGTTTTGGAGTCCGAGAGTACTTCGCTGATGAAGTAGACAGGTCGTTGGACCTTGTAAGCGTGGCCCGGTTCAGACCGTTCGACTACTATTGCCGTGCTGACGACATGAGTAGTAGCCGATATGTATAGGAGCAAGTCTTCGTTCGGAGAAGGAGTGGTGAGCACAGGAGGCTTTGACAGAAAGTCTTTAAGTTGTGTTAGTGCCTTGTTTGCCTCTTCCGTCCATTTGAACTTGTCCTGGCGTTTGAGAAGCTTAAAGAAGGGTAGTCCCCATTCTCCAAGTCTCGAGATGAACCGGTTGAGAGCGGCCATGCAGCCTGTAAGTTTCTGCACATCCTTGATGCTAGCTGGTGCTTGCATGTTTGTGATGGCAGATATTTTTTCCGAGTTGGCCTCAATGCCACGATGGCTAATGATGAACCCGAGTAGTTTGCCGGAGGGTACTCCAAAGACGCACTTAGTAGGATTGAGTTTCCATCGAAAAGTGCGTAGACTAGAGAAAGTTTCCTCCAAGTCCGCAATGAGTTCCTCCTGGTTTCTTGTTTTGACGACTACGTCGTCGACATAAGCTTCAACATTGCGGTGAAGTTGCTTTTCGAAGCACATCTGTATGGCCCGTTGATAAGTTGCCCTTGCATTTTTTAGTCCAAAGGACATTGTATTGTAGCAGAAAGCTCCGAAAGGCATGATGAACGCTGTTTTTCTTGATCTTCTTCTTTGAGTCTTATCTGATGATAGCCAGAGTAGCATTCGAGGAAGCATAGTAAAGCGCATCCAGCAGTGGAGTTGACCACTTGATCGATCCTGGGTAGCTCGAAAGGGTCTTTTGGGCAATGTTTGTTGAGGTCGGTGTAGTCGACACACATTCTCCATTCATTGTTTTTCTTATGAACGAGCACGGGGTTAGCGAGCCAATCAGGGTGAAAGACTTCTTTGATGAACCCTACTACGAGTAGCTTAGCTAACTCTTTTTCGATTGCTTCTCGTCTGTCTTAAGCGAACCGGCGAAGTCATTGCCGTTTTGGAGTAGCTTTGGGATCGACATTTAGGGAATGCTTAATCAGCTCCTTGGGCACACTTGGCATGTCAGCCAGTTTCCAAGAGAAAATATCGTGGTTAGCCCGAAGGAAGGTGACGAGCGCGAATTCCTATTTAGGATCTAGCCCTGTTCCGATCAGAGCTGTCTTGGAAGGGTCGCCCGTCTGGAGGTCGACTGGTTTGGAGTCTTACTCGCTGGCGGGTTCACCTTTGTGGACCTTGACTTATTTTCTAGGATCTCTAGTTTGGTTGGGTGGAGCTTCTTTGAAGTTGTGAAGACTTGTTGAATAGGACTAGGTGCTTGAGTAGTTGCTGCAATTTCCACGTCTTCAGTGTCGCATTCGTAGGATCGTCGTAGATCTCCTCGCAACGTTAGTTCTCTCTTGGGGCCTGGCATTTTGAGTACCAAGTAAACATAATGTGGTATGGCCATGAACTTGGCAAGTGCTTGCCTTTCGAGTATGGCGTGGTAAGATGTCTCGAAGTCGGCGACTTCAAATCTGATGTACTCGGTACGTTAGTATTCTTTAGTTCCAAAGGTAACTAGAAGGACGACTTGTCCTAGTGGTATAGCCGCATTTTCGGGTACGATACCGTAGAAAGGTGAATCTGTTGGAGTAAGCATTTCAGCGACGTCGAGGCACATCTTCCTCAATGTCTTGGCGAAAATAACGTTGAGTCCACTTCCGCCGTCGATGAGTACTTTGGTTAACTTTGAACCTGCCACAACCGGATCGAGTACTAGAGGGAAACGGCCTGGTTCTGAGAACTTGGTCCATTGGTCCTTTCTGCTGAAGGAAATGGGCACTTCTGACCATTTTAGCGGTGTTGGATCTGAAGTATGAGTTTGTTGGCTCGCTTGGATGCGGTGCCTGGAATACCACCGAAGATGACGTTGACAGTTTTTGAGGCAGGCTAGAAATCGCCTTCTTCGTCTTCATCGTTGTGGACTTTGTTCTTGCCCTTATCTTTTTTCTTGGTGTACTCTTCAGGGGGTGGTGGTGCGGGTAAGTCTTGCATTACTCGACGCATGCTGTAGCAGTCTATTGCCGAGTGCTTGCTAGTTGGGTGCCATGGGCACTACTTTTTGAGTAGCTCGGTGAAGGTTGGCCCTTCATCGTTTTTACGGGATCCCTTTTTCCCAGAGTTGGTCATGGCAGCAACAGTGTTGTCGGGCTTCCTTTTGCGGTTGTGATTACTCGAATAGTTGTTTCGAGTATCATTGTGTCGAGTTCTATCTTGGTCATTGTTGTTGTCACGTCCATAGTTACGGTGGGAGCCAAAACGTTCTCGCTCTTTGTCTTCTTCATCCGCCCACTGCTGTACCATGACTTTGAGGTCTTTGACATTAGCTGGTCATCGGCGACCAAAGTCTTGGTATGTTCATCGATCGTAGAGTCCATTCTGGAAGCACTCGTTGACGTCTATTTCTGAAATGTCAACTATGGTAGCCTTCTTTTCGAAGAACCGTCGCAGATAGTCGTGTAAGGTCTCGCCTTCTTTTTGCTTAACTTGACTTAAGTCAATCTTGTTGCCTTGTCTAGCCATGGAGCCGGCGAAGTTGTTGGTGAAAGCCTTTGTCAAGTCTGCCCAAGAGTCAATGGACTTGGGTTTGAGTGACTCAAGCCAGGTCAGTGGTGCGGGTTCCATGCATATGGGGAAGTGGATAACTTTGGTGTCGTTATTGCCCCTGGCTGCTTGGACGGCTAGCGAGTAGCATCGTAGCCATTGAATTGGGTCTTGTTTGCCATCATACTTGGTGATTCCAGTTGGCTTAAACTTCTCGGGTAGTTTTGTTTTCATTACCCGGTTTGTGAAAGAAGGAAAGTGGTTGTAATTGTCGACTTCTCGTTCGCGCCGACTGTTGAGGATTTCTCGTAGATCACTAAAGTTTGACACTTCGTGGTTCTTCCGAGTAGGGCGGATGCTTTTTACCGAGTTGGTGCAGCTGACCTCTCCAACATCCTTATGGCGTGCTAGGGCCTTGTGCTTGCTTGGGCCTTGGCTGTGTTGCCGAGGTTGGTTGACAACTTCATTGTCGTTTCTTGGGGCATTGTTGTTATCTGCAGCTCCCTTGCTGCCTTCTTGGTGAGTTGTGATGCGAGGAACAGACGAAATTGGTGATTCTTTGTCAAGTAACTTGTAGGCTTGCTCTGTGAGTTGTGCGATCAATCCGTTGTCGCGCTGCACGAGTTGAGTTGTGGCTTCGTTATCCCTGTCTTGAGGCATCAACGTTGTTAGAAGATTGATTGAGGTGATTGCCGCGAGTGGAGTATTGTGCTCCTGAGCCTGAACTGCATCGAAAGCCCTGTCAAGGTTTGTGATGGGAATATTTGCATCCATCGACCGCCGTGGCTCCGCTCGAGTGGCGTTGCGCATCCTTCTTTGATTTCTTTGCTCGGAGGTTTCATTGTGAGGAGCGTCAGCTGTAGACTCATCTTCGGAGATGTTGTCGAGTTGTGCTAATCGTCTGGGGGTTCTGTTCTAGCTAGTACCCGGGTTGTTATTTTGAGTAATAACAAGGACTTCTCTGTCCGGGTAGTAGCTTCCGAAGCTTGATGTTGCAATCTCTGTGGAGCTTTCCTCGCAATTGGAAGTGAGTGGAATGCCCTCTTGATATGGGAGGTTGTCTATATGAGCGACAAGGCGTGAGTCGTAGTCGCGGGCAAGGAGAGGTGGTCTTAATCCTGGCCAAAGTATGAATCTGCCTTGTGACGTTGAAGTTATTACCAATCCTTGGGTTGGACCAGATAATGGTATCTCTTGTGGATAAACTGAGTCGGAGTCGATGGCTTCATCATGCCCGAGTTCGAGTTGGATGCGAGTAAGAAAGCCTTGGTGAACTTCGGCTACGTTGCGGAGTCCGTGCGGGAACCGCTTTGAAGCCGAAATCGACTTGGGAGTCGATTGGGACCAACTAGTCCGAAGCGAAGTCGAGTCCAACGCGTAGTCGAACTCGAAATTTTCAATTTTGAAATCTTGGTTTTTTCTGGTCGAATCTCCTGCTTTCTTCTCCTGAGCTTTGATGATCTGGCGCCGGATTGAACCCGAGCCATCAGCGATGCAGAGCCAGGATCCGAAAACGAAGGTGGCGCCCGCTTCGATGGAGATTACAGGTTTGATGATGACCGTTGCCATTGAGTTCGTGCTGAGAAACTTGACGAGTCCCCTACCTGGCGCGCCAGCTGTCGGTGTTTTAGACCAACAACCCGCCTAGGGGGTACCCTAGGTGGTCTTTTGTGCGGTAAGGATTGTTGAGAATCAAGGAATCAATGGTGACGCAAGGAACACGATTTAGACAGGTTCGGGCCACTAGATCGTGTAATACCCTATGTCTTGTGTGTTGGTTTGTATTGATCTTGGGTGAACTGGAGTTGTTGTTGAGGGGGGTCCCTGCCCGCCCTTATATACACGGGAGGGCAGGGTTACAAGTCTGAGTCCTAGTCGAGTATTATTACAGAGTTCTACTCGTTAGGCCCGAGTAGTTTTCCATATACATACTTGACTAGTCCGAGTGGGATACGCCTATCCCTTGTCCTGATCGTGTCCGAGTACGCCCCTCAGTGGGTCGTCCAAGGTCTACTCATGGGCCTGGGGTGCATGCCCGACAGCGGCAAACCAGCGATGCAGCAGCATCCTAGCTGTCACACCTAGTTTTAAAATAAAACCCAATGCAACATATATGTATATTAGAATTTAGTTTCATATGTACAATGAATAAAAGTAACAATATCACAAAAATAAAGATAAATGTTGTATTCTTTTTCATCGACTTGAGTGAATGCTCAGTCCAAGTTGCACTAGGGTGGCGTGATTGCTCGGATATGGCACCACCGCTCAGCCCAATTCTAGTTCTTGTCTTTGTGACTGGCCCTTTCTTCTTTAGTATTTTCCCCTACATTGGCGGTGAGCTCATCTTTAGAGATATCCTCTAGTCTTTCATCTCTTCATTGTTCGCCCTTGACCACCAGGACTTCGCGCTCGGGGGAGGAGCATTCAGAGCCAGAGGTGATCATGATGGTGCTTTCGTCTTTTTCTGCAATGGTGGATAGGGGATTTCCCGCTTGAAATAGGATATCATCGAGGCAGACGATGAGCCATGACTCATTGCTCCTGGCGAGGGCAGTTGGCTTCATGACTGGTCGGTAGACGAATCTTCCTTGTGAGGTTGATGTGATCACCAGGCCTCGTTGGGGGCCTGATAAGGGCGTCTCCTCATCCGAATCCAAGTAGTTATCGAAGTCCTCGATTCCATCTGAGTTAGACAGGAATTTGGACATAGCCTCATGGTATCCAGTGGCTGCGTTGCGAGTCCCTATGGGAGATGAGCTGGTTGGGAGATCGTGCCGCTTGATGGCTCTAGAGCCTGCTCGAGCAGATTCATCCAAGTCGAAGTAGAAGTCGAGCCTGATTCAGACTTGTCTTCCCAACCTCTTGTTAGGTTATAGATTGAGAATTCACCAAGATTCCTGACGAGGTCGTCATGGTGAATTCTAGTGATAATGAATTTTGATTATTAATTATGCTCCCTAATTTTTTAATGTATATCTAATAATTATGTCTATCAAAATTATTCGATTGCATGGAGCACATGTTGATGTATTAGTTGTTTTTAATGGAGAAACATCTAGCTCTTGTTACCTTGCGAAGACAATAAAAACTCCTATGGTTTTAACAAATAATTTCTACATTTACTCGTTCTCATATGCTTGTTTTTTAGCTACCTCCCAATCACCCAAACTGATACTAGACGTTAAATTGGGGATTGAGATTTGAGGTTAGGGATTTAGGAGTTTTGGAGGTAGGGGTTACCTATGGCGTTCATGTCTAGAGGGAGCTCCAGCAGGCTTGCTAGCTGGTGGTGGAGGTCGGAGAGATAACATTGGAGTTGGAGTGGTGAGACTCCACTCGAGGCGGCTGGTAGGGGATTCCATGGTAGTGGGTAGTAGAGGTGGCGGGGGCGTCTGAGCCATACGGGTTAGAGTTGCGCAGGAGGGCAGCTATGGAGGTTGAGGTGGCCACCAGAGTAAGTTGGATGGTGGCTCTGGCGGGGACATGGCGTTGGGCGTCACGTGAGACTTCAAAAGGAAGACCATAGCACTCGGGAACAAAATAATAAGAAAGGAGATGTAGATCCAGACCGTTGGATCCACATATCCAATGGTCACAAGTGGTAATTGAGATAATAAAGAAACAACTTTTCAATCGATGATACACACCCTAATTTCTATGAATTTTGAACTTCAAATTGATCAAGAAAAGAAAACAAACAATGATAATCAACAACATATATATGTAAACGAAAAAATTTATCCTATACATCCCTAAGCATGGATGTATTCTAATGGTCCGTATATATTTCATTCCCCCCCCCCCCCCCCCCCCTTATTGCTTGAGCATCTGGAGCACCTGGTGCAGCGTCGGAGCAAACCTCGTGACGTTGAGGCTGATGTCCTGCTCTGTCCAGTAATACCTCATCCCAGACCGCCACCCTTGCTTGTGTATGGACTCCGGGTCGCTGATGACCGGGTTGTCCTTGCCGTACTTGTCGTAGAGCGTGCTCTCGACGGCTTCGATGCTGTACTCGACGTCCCGCAGCCGCATCTCCCTCGCCGGCCCGCCGTAGAACCCCATGGCCGGGTACTCCATGTGCCCCCACGGCACCACCTGCAGCATCACCGCATTGGTCCGCAGGAAGAAGAAGTTTGTCAGCCCGGCGCCGTGCGCGCCCATGAGCACGTCGCACGAGTCCACCACCCGGGAGAACTCCTCCACGCTGAGGTCCCGGCGCGGCTCGATCGGGATCACCTCGAACCCGGCGTTCTCGACCGCCGGGACGATCTCCGGGAAGTTGACGAACTTCCTCGTCCGGCCACGGTTGATGAGCATCATCCGTGGCTTCCGGTGCTGCTCTGCTGTGGTGGCGCCGGACGCAGCACGGTTCGCCTCCTTGTAGGGGATGTCGACGCCTGCGGGCGGCAGCGAGTAGATCTCCCGGATGTAGAGCCGGAAGTCGAGCATGCTGTAGTTCCGTGGGGCGCGTGCCGGGTCGATGCCGAGGTCGCGATGACTGCGGAGGCCGACGGTGAGGTGCGGGTAGCACCGGACGCCGGCGTCCTGGTTGAAGTCGACGATGTCGTAGCGGGAGAGGTTCTTGAGGATGAGCCTGTACTTGTCCACGAACCACGGCTGGAGGTCGGAGACGAGGAACTGGACCTCGCCCTCCAGTGCGCGCGTGGTGATGAAGAGGGGGATAAGCACGTCGCTGAAGTCGTGCCACGGGTTGGACGTGAGCCCGTTCATCGCGAACACCAAGGCCGGGACGTCGTGCCTGGAGGTGCACTCGGGCGCCGCCTGCGAGGCGTTCAGTGACTTGACAGTGACCTTGTTCACGAACTCAAGGTACTTGCGTGACTGGTCTCGGATACTCCATTCCTGGCTGTCCGCGCCGAGCTCGCCGACGGGCGGGACATAGAGGACGGTGCGGTTGGCTCCCAGCGTGCGTGCGTCGCCGGAGATCTCGCAGATGTCATATCTAGGGTCGGAGAGGTCGCAGATTGGCTTGCGTGGCGTAACTGCATGCGGCAATATTTTACTGATTCAGTTGATGATGAATTGATCATGCGTAGAAAATAGTTCTTGGTGGAAGCGCGACAAACCTGGTTGGATGTTGGTGTCATTCTTGCCGCCTCCTTGGTCGATCTCTTGCCGGATTAGCTCTTCCTCCATCCTATCACTTGCATCGTTCACAGTTTGACCTGCCTGCTCTGGATTTTCCTCTTTCTCATCATCTAGTTAATTAACAGTTGGTCGATTATTCAGTAAAGCTTATTAGAACATGGATCTATTGTACTAGATGAAAAATTAAATGAAATGCTGCTAGTATACTGAATAGTATCTCGATCAGTTCTATTGTTTTTGGATAATAACGAAAATCTATCAGTTTGATAGAGTAATTAATAAGCTCGCTGATAAAATTAAAGGACAAACAAGTGTCATTTACCGAATTTGGCTTCAGTTTGATTGCTCTTTTCAATTCCGTGGACATCATGTTGGACACGATCCTCCTCCATCTTTTTGTGTTCGTCGATTTTTTGCCCTTTATTTTCTTCCTTCATATTATCTCCTACTACCACAATAGAAAAAGCCTGTCAACATTTGGTAAAGCTAGCTCTTTCAAAATAGTAAAACTCACCATTAGAGGAAACCTAGATCGCTTGGCCACTTGATCGGCTCAATCTTCCAGTTAATTTCTAATATGGGAATCATCTCCTAGTTAATTTCAATTATGGAATCTTCCAGGTCAAAAAACTGTATGGAGAACCACGTGAAACCTCCTGTACTCGATCCATGACAGGCAATATGCACATGGAAATCTAAATAATTTACTGACAGTGTTTGTAAAACGTGATACTTTTTTTAACCTTTGAAGGCAACACGAAGGGAGTATGTAGCCTAGAAATTACTATGCAAAAGTATTAAAGTTTTTACACCTGTCATATTAACTTTTGAAGCGTGTACTATTAAATTTTGAAGCGCTTTTCTAGGTTAGAAATTTTGCACCTGGAAACATGATACTTTTTTAACTTTTCTAAGTTCATAGATATTATTATACACCTAGACATACACTATATCTAGATTAATAATAATATCTATAAACTAAATAAGCTAAAAAGACCTACAATTTAGAACGGAGGGAGCAGGATTTACGGGTGAGCATCCCTTCAGATTGTGGAATCACGAATTTGCATGTCCATGACTATGATCCAATGGTTTGTATCATAAATGAGTGCTATCATCCAAATTTTTTATAGCATCTATGTTGCTTTTCATTGTACTACGACCTGATTGGTTCGATAAACATGACATTCAATTCGATTCAAAAAGGCCAAGCCGTCCATCCGTTATCTTAATTTTGGTTTCATATCTTGTCCCGTGGCAAAAAGGAAAATTTTTTATTCCTCTTCTTGTTTCGAGTGATTGATTGCGATATATCACAATCAGTCGCGTTAGTCGTGTGTGACAAATCAACTTCAAGTACCTTTCGACATTTGTTTTGGCTTGTGTGGGCAACTGAGGACCAATAGACAAATAAGTTTCTCGCTTGTGAAACAAAACGATGAAACAAATGTTGACAAAAAAGTCACCTTATCTGATCTGGACCGATCAATTATACGAGGTTGCTAAAATGGAATTAGTAACGACTAACTACAGGATCTTAATATGCATGACTATATTTACACCTGTTTAATGATTTTTTTCTGTTTTCGCTCCGTTATTTTCATCTAGGCAAACGATTAATGTTTTTTTAAAATGTAAGTACTCCCTCTAATTTTTAAATATATGACATAGAGACCAAACTAATTAGTTTGTTTTTTTCAACTAATTATGTTATCCTAAAATTGTCACATATTTAAAACAGAGGGAGTATGATATATATAGGGAGGCGGAATAATGAAAAATAAAACAAGATTAACTATAAGTTAGTAGGCATGTGGCACACTCACATGCTATTGGTCCTTCAATCATGCATCCTGACTTGTACTCAACAACAAGCAAAGCATCTTCCTAAATTAAAACTTTAAGAGTACTTTTTATCATTGATCCTATATATGCAGCCATCCATTATTGCCATGCCAGCCCATAGATATCCTAAACTCATCACTATCACGGCCATTAAGAAGACTGAAGACGACGGCTAGCTAGCACGCAAAGCTACAAGTTATGCGTCAATGCGTGGGCCAATGAATTTTATGTTGGCAGCTGCTTTAATTTGTGATTCTGAGTCGGTATGTACTTCCACGACCCATCCTACTTATACAGTGCATTCTAATATGTTTGTAGCAATCGATGATATCTTAATTTAAACAAGTCACTGTAACTTTTTTACGGCATATGTTACTGCAATTCACCTTGTGTTACGTTGCTCGGCATCGACGACGGCGACGTTGGAGTCATGGCGTTTTCATCTGTACGCACGGACTGTAGGACACCTGCAAATGAAGAATTGGTTATATTAGTTGTCTGATCGTCGGCCGACGGACATGGCTTCAGAATGAAGAAATGTTATATTAAGCTACATCTAGGGCTATGACAGCACAAAAATAATGGACACGAGAAATGGCAAGTCAACCACACAACCTGTCATTCCACATGCATATTTTGATACCCACGCTAGGAACGGTATATAAACTTTGTTTTCTTGTCTAACGGTCATGCATGTCGATCCGGAGATCAAATTGGTTCCTTGAAGATACAGATGACACTTCAAATCATTCTATTTTTCTGTATCAATAATTTACAGCAGGAATTAATGCAGTGCTTGTTAATTTTATAATTTCGAGGCATAACCGTTTTGAATAAGGTGGTGTTTGGATATTAGTTGCTAAACTTTAGCAGTATCATATCGGATGTTCGGACGCTAATTAGGAGGACTAAACATGAGCTAATTATAAAACTAATTGCAGAACCCTATGCTATTTCGCGAGACGAATCTATTAAGCCTAATTAATCCATCATTAGCAAATGGTTACTGTAGCACTACATTGTCAAATCATGGACTAATTAGGCTTAATAGATTTATCTCGCGAATTAGACTCCATCTGTGCAATTAGTTTTGTAATTAGCCTATATTTAATACTCCTAATTAGCATCTAAACATCCGATGTGACATGTGCTAAACTTTAGCATGGGGTATCCAAACACCCCCTAAGTGTACGCGTATGCATGGCAAGTTAAGCTAGTATTCGTATATTATATGCATTTTTAGTAACATGAATTCCTTTTGAGTAGGACGTAACTGTGGAGAGAGAATTTCAACGGAGGGTAGAACCAATACGTCACCAGGTTTAAGCATGGTCAAAGAAGCAAGAACAAAGAGTGTGCTGACTGCTGAGGAAACAACGGAAGTAACTAGTGGCTTTATTCGACATGGCCGAACAGTAACCAGGTTGAGAATTGTTAACAACTGTGAAGGAAACGAGTTTAGAACACGGAGCCAAAGCGTGCCTGTGTGATTTGCGAATGATTAGAAGAAAACATCAGAAAGGATTGCACCAATCAAATTAATGGAAGCTAGCTAAACATGCACGGCAGCCGAAGAACGAAGAGCAGGGCCGCTCACCAATAGCAGCTTGGGAACCGAATTGGGAAGACACGGTGGTGTAGAGCAGCAGGACGAGGAAGAAGCCGACGAGGAAACCAACCACGGCCTGGTGGTGCTGCGCCACCGCCCTCACCGCGCTCCTCGCCCCAAGGGCCACCGGTGCCGTCGACGGCGACGGTGAGTCGGTACCCATCCCCTGATCAACCTTCTTGATCGGCCGGCCCGACCTGGCCTTTTCTTTCTTCTCCTCCTACCTCAGCTTCTTCCCCGTAGGCCTGCCTTAAGCGAGGGGTACTATACGCGTCGTCTTCGCGGCATTTGTTTGTAGCCCAAAGCCCTGGGCAGCACACTTCAATACACTCCCGACGGGGTGCGCTGCTCAATGGTATCTGGCCATCTGGTTCTGACTGGCTTGAATATAAATTCCACACGGCACGAGGTTGGCAGCGTGGTACACGGGATGGATGCATCGCCGACGCCTCCACCCGGTGGACCTAACAATAGCAACGGTTTGGTTTGGCAGACAGTGGATTTTAATTCCTTCCTTATTTTCATCCATGGATTTTTTCAATCCCATTTCCCGATGTGCAAATGGCTCGTAGTATAGTATAGTAGGTCATACATGTCATGCAGATGGCCTCGGCTAGCGACTAGTATTTCATTGGTCAACAGTCAACAGATTACTGCATGAGAATTCAGAAACACCATGACTGCTTGGGGCAGCTCTACGTATACTGTTTGGAGGAGGTGAGCAACGTGCGGGAGCGAAAGCCGAAGCTGAATCATGGGCAGCCGCAGTGGCAATGAACCGCGTTTGCCAACTGACCTGACCTATGGTAAATTCATCCAACAACAACTACAGTTACATGCTAATTGCTGGTGATTTCCAACCGATCTTTTACCACATGATATAGTGTCATTGGTACGTGCTACCGAACTCAGATGCCAGACAAATTTGCCCCTCGAGCTGTTAAAACCAGAGTACCAGAAACATACCCCATCTCACCCCATAGCGTTCCTGTTTTGGCCGAGATCCCGCGATGCGTTTACTGACATGGCTGCCAAGTGAACAATAAATAAAAACCAAAAAAGAATAACGGACCCACATGTGACATGTCATCCTATTAATCTCCTGTCTATTTCCTCCTATTCGTACGCCTCCTTGTTTCCTCCCCACTAGCTACGCCATATTTATCTTTTATTTATAGTCTTCGTATGTCATAGTTATCACCCCTATCAATCGTTACTCTTACCCTAGCTGAGTTGTAGTTCGTTAAGTTGCGGTAACGTTCGGTGGATTTATTTACCAATCGTCTATGCTACTAGTGCTTCCCTGTGGGAAATATAAATATGATACTCTGGAATACTCCCGGATGAAATGCTACAATAGTGATTATGTGCACATGCAGAATTAATATCAAAATATTTTATAGAGCATAATAAATACCAACAATGGTTGTACTAGAAGAGAAAGTACTACCTTTTGCTATCCATCCTTATACAAGGACCAAAGCATCCTAGCGTCGATATCAACGTCATTCTTGAGCCTCTGATGCAAAAGATGCAAACTTTATGGAAGGAAGGTATCAACATCATTGATGGTTTTACATGGCAATAATTTAATCTAAGAGCCATTATCTTGTGGAAGCTTCTAGAAAGGTAGTTTACCTTGGGTACATGCACTTCTTGGTGGAAGGATATAGGTACCGAAGTAAGAAGTTCTATAATTATTTTGGTGCCATGCCCGAATTACATTCTACTCCAGTAAATCGAGATGTGCACTATGTTTTCAAAATGGTGAGGACCATCCAGGTTAGTTATGGGAAGATAACGAAAGAAGGACAGAAGAGAATCCGAGATAAGCTAGGTATCGACGGTGTGTCATTCAAGAAGCTATCGATCTTCTACAAGTACCTGCCATATTGTGCGGAGCTTAAGGTTCGCCATGCCATTGATGGTACGCACCTAAAGAAGAATGTGTTTGGAAACACAATTAGGCTCTTCCTGGAGACATCAGCCAAGACAAAGGATACCGTGAAGTCACGTCAAGACTTGGTAGCCATGAAGATAAGAAAAGATCTTCACCCTATGGATACGGGGAATGAAAGTTTACAACTTCCCCCGGCTAGCTACAACTTGACACTAGATTAGAGAAGAAAGCATTGTGTGAGTGCTTACGAGGAATTATAGTCCCAAGTCGTTTCTCATCCAACATCAGGAAACTACTTTGTATGAAAGTTCTCTTGCTTTCTGGCTATAACTGTCACGATTGTCATGTGATGCTGACGGTGTTCCGTTGCAATTGCAATTAGAGCGATCAAGCCAATATATGTAAAGATTGTAATAACTCAGTTGTGTTACTTGTTCAATAACATTTCTCAAAAGGTGAATGACGAAGATGAATTGCAGGATCTCCAAGAATTTATTAGAGAGACTATGGTGCAGCTCAAGATGTGCTTCGCTTCGGACTTTTTTGATATAATGGAACTGTGGTGGAACCGCCCAAATTACCCTGACCAAAATGCACTTAAGTCGCCTGACACGCGATCATGCACTTTAAGCAAGTCAACTTGGTCGTCCGTCGGATTTCATCTAATAAAGCACTTACACAGGATCGAGAAGCATTGCTCACACGAAGGTGAGTAGCACAGATATTACAACATTCCCATCACATTAACATGGTTCAACAATTTATTTCATCACAGTTATCAAAATTCAAACAAGTTTGCAAGGTTCAACAAGATGAAAAAGCAACGGAAGCTACACGACGATACATAATACCATGGCGAAGCTGACCATGATATCCCTTCAACGATCCCCACTGTCTGAGGTGGGTGCCCACTCAACCGACCAACCCAGAGGGAGCTGGGTCGGCTAAGTCAAGCTGGCAACTTATTTTCTCATACTCAGCACTTCCTGAAAACATAGCCACAACAAGGCTAAGCAACTAATACTCAGCAAGACTGACCCGACAGGTGACTACTACACCACCGATACCTAGACATGCAAGGCTTTTGGCTGTAGGTTTGTTTTGGCCAAACGCCTACTGTTGGTCCTTACTTTCAATATTTTAGCTCAAGTTCTAAGTTCATTATCCAGTCTAGATTAGCAGCTTATACTAAGCAAGCATTGTTTCCAAAAAATTAAGAACAAGCATCAAGAAATATCCTCATGTTCCATCTTTACTCAGTGCAGAATAGCGATCAAGTAGTCCCAAACTGCGAGAGGCAAACGAATCGATTCAAATTTATTAACCATGCATGGTGAACCTAACCTCACGACATCCGCGCACCATGAAGGGTCGCTTCATTTGTCAGTCATCCCCATCGATCCCTTAGGCACGTGTCAGGGCCAACTTACTTTGGCATGCAATGCTCCATAATCCCGGCCTCTGTCATACTATGACCGCACTTGCACCCACATGATGCACCATAGGAACGACGTTCCAAGGATAGCCGAAGTGTATGCCACGCCCTAGTTCAATCAGGTACTAGGCTTCCCTATGTAACAACTCTACCTAAATTAAGTGCTTTTAAAACTAAACCAGTGGTTAGTCACTAAGCAAAGATGTGAAATACCCATTTTGACCCTAAGAAGCTCTTTTTGGAGTAAATAAAACTTGAGATTTTATATGCAAACCTAAATTTATGCCTAAATAAGAGTTGTAAAACTTTTAATTTCAAACAACTTTTGTTAAAGGCACCTTGACTAATTCGGAGTGGGAGAAGGTCAAAAATAGGAATCAAAACAGGAGTATTAAAGAACCTTATAAACAACCTGTCCTGGAATTTAAGTTTTCCTTCAACTTTGCAACCTGTTATCTCACGAATTCTTATCTAACCTCAAGTCAGACCCTTAATAAAAGTTGTAGTCCCTTGAGTGTGTCCCAACTTTGTTACACTGACCCAGGTCCAAATCGAATCCAAATCTACTCAAATTCCTGGTCAAAGTTGGGTAAAATAGTCAACTCAGCCCCCTGGGCATTCCAACACTAAGTGTGGGAACTATCCAGAGTGCGCGCCTTGGCGAGGGCGTTCCTCCAAATTTTTGAACTAAACTCAAGAAAAACCCTTAATAGAAGTTGAAGTCCTCAGTTTGGAGAGCAACTCCTTTAATAACACTTTGGTCTAATTCAACTTAGAAGCTGCCCTAAAATCGACTCAAAGCTAGCCAAACTTCTGAAATTCAACCCCTTTGGCCAAAATGGCTAAGTCTGAATTCTCAGAGTTGTGGCAAACTTTGGCTCAGGCTATCTCCAAATCCTTTCAAAACCTGAACAAACACCTTAAATAAAGTTTGACTACAATCAGAGTTGTACAAGTTTGCTTAAAGGAGTTTTGAACATTTAGTTGAAGAATCTTGAGAGGGGAGCTCCCAAAGCCGGTCAGGCTTGCGGCCCGACGTTGCCTCGACGCTCGCGCGCCGCATGCCGCGTGGTCGCCGGCCACCGACAGCTCGTCGGCGCCCTATCCCCGGCGAGACAGCGACAGGGTGGGAGCCACGGCGCCCAACCCGCGCCTACGACAAGACAGGGCGAGCGCCATGCATGGTTAATAAATTCGAATCGATTCGTCTGCCTCTCACAGTTTGGGACTGCTTGATCGCTATTCTGCACTGAGTAAAGATGGAACATGATGATGATATTAATCTTGATGCTTGTTCTTTAATTGCTTGGAAACTATGCTTGCTTAGTATAAGTTGCTAATCTAGACTGGTTAAAGAATATAGAACTTGAGCTAAAATATTGAAAGTAAGGACCTACTATAGACGCTTTTGGCAAAGCAAACCCAAAGCCAGAAAGCCTTGCATGTCTAGGTCTTGGTGAAAATAGTTTACCTGACAGGTCAGTCTTGCTGAGTATTAGTTGCTCAGCCTTGTTGTGGCTTAACTTTTTAGGTGATGTTAATAGCTTGGCTGCTAGCACCACTTGGCCTACCCAGTTCTATCTGGGCTGGACAGTCGACTGGGATCCCTCCTCGGACGGTGAGGGCAGGGATTATTGATGTCATGATCGGCTTCATCAGGATATCATGTATCGACGTTTAGCTTCCGCTTGTTTTATTCGTCCGTGTCGAACCTTGTAGACTTGTTTGAATTTTCAACAACTCTGATGTAATAAATTGTTGAACTAAGTTAATTTGATGGGAATGTTTTAATCTCTGTGCTACTCACCTTCGTGTGAGCAATGCTTCTCCATCCTGTGTAAGTGGTTCATCTGATGAAATCCGACGGTTGACCAGGTTGACTTGCTTAAAGTGCATAATCGCGTGTCAGACGACTTAAATGCATTTTAGTCAAGTTAATTTGGGCAGTTCTACCACACCTATCCCATACTAGGTATGAAATTAGTACTTTCAAACACTTGATCACAAACGTCGACATGTTTCGACCTTAGCAAGTTCATTGCTAGACACACGGGGCAAACCACCACATCGGAACCATTCCCGGTCCCGTCCGTCATCCTTATGGTTGTAGCATGAGTAAACAAACAACTCCTATAACTCGTGAGTGATAAGCAATCACTCGACTTTTACCGAGTTCTATTTAGCATTGCATCTACGCGACTTATCATGCTAGTGTTAGATCAAAAGGGTACTAAGTTCATGCATCTAAGGTGTCATTCAACTCCTATAATGTAAATGCACAATCATAAGCATCAACATATTGCATAATTTACAAAAAGGGAAGCACGCACCGGGGCTTGCCTTCAGGAAAAGTTAGCGGTTCCTTGGGGTCTTGATCTAGCTCGAGCTCAACTTCAGCGTGATGTAGCTCCACGACGGTTTCCTCTTCCAACGTAGGGTGGAGCTCGTAGGTTCTATCGGCGATATTAGCTTCTACACGACATGCATATGCAAGAGTTTAGAATTATCCATGCTTTTACACGAACGATGCAAGGCATGGCTTATTGTTAGAAAGAAAGTCGTATTTAGGCCACATTCACCTAAACAAGGTTTTCACTTCCATATACTTTATAAAGTAAGGTGGGGGTCGATTTAAACTCAAGGTTGACTTTGATGGCGATTGTGTACATATATAGATTCTTACAACTTAGAGTTGCATAAGGAAGGTGGGAGGTCGTGTTTGGGGTGGTTCGAGTGCATTAGGACTCGTATTTCTTTTATTCCTTTAACCCGATTTCTTAGCCAAAAATTGGTTCCTCAAGGAAACAACAACAAAAGGCACTAAGAAAATTGCAGCACCTTACCGAAGTCATTAATAAGTTACTGTAAAATTTTGAAAGCCATTGGATTACCACACAAAGAATTAAACATATTTTACCGCCAAGGGTAGCATGCACTTAACTATTTTTATCTCAAAACTTACAGTGATTCTAAGGGTGACATTTTACTAGTAGGTTGAAGGTGTGTTATAGATGCTTTGGTGAATTTTTCATGATTTTTGGAGAAGGACATCTATTTCCCATATTTATCTCTTATTTAATCATGTTCCACTAGGAAGTTGGGTTTCTTTCTGAGGCTGACCACAAACCACATTTTTCCTGCAAACTATACCTCAAAACTAAGCTACTCCAAGTGGTTTCATATTTTTCTTAGCTCTGGATTAAAACTTATAAAAAAGGAAGATTTTAACCCTAGATTTCAAATATAAGGTTAAAACAGTGAGTTTAAGTTCTATTCCAGGTCCCTAAGTATTTTTCTGAGCTTCTACTCACTGAAACATACACCATAGAGTTGGATTTACCTTTTTATCATTTTTCTTCTAATTACTATGATTTAAAAAGCCTAAGCAAGAAATAAAACTATAGGATATTATTTACAACAGTAACATGGGCAAACTTATTTTTGTAAGAAACTAGACAGAACATGGATTCCAACAAAAGTGGTTTGGCATTTTTCTGATTTTTCTACGATTTACTGGGCATTTTTAAACTTTACCCTATTTTCTACCGATTTAAAACCATAAACCGTGGCAAACTTGCACTCTACTCCTCACGTTTAAGGTTTATTCGTGTAGGGGTCCCTGGGTTTTTGCACCTAGGCCCTTGGAAAGATTGGGGGAGACGCAATGTCGTCCTCGCGGTGCACACGGTGGCGGCGGGTGAAATCCTCGGCGATGCGCTAGCGGGGGTCGGGTGACAAGTGGCCGAGGGTGCGTAGGGGCTCACCTGAGCTCGACTTAGCAAAGTTGTGGTGACGGAGATGGCCGGTGAGCGTCAGAATGTGGCGGTAGCAACTTGGCTTGGCGGGTGGCAGTGTGGGCAACGTTCCGGTGCGTTGGCGGCGTCGGGAGGGCAACAAGCGGCTCGGGAATGTGTGCGGAGGGGTGGCGAAGCGGGCAGAGAGGTCGTTGGAGCACGGGGCGGCACGGAGGTGGGAGCTCCATGGGAGCTTTGGCGGCAGCACAGTGGAAACAGGGGCGCGGCGTGCGGGAGGTGGCGAAGGGTGGCGCTGACTGCGTGCTTGGCTCTTTTATGGGGTAGAGGTGGAGTGGAGGGTCAAGGCGGGGCTCCAAGCGCGAGAGGATAAGGCCGAGGAGGGCTGGTGCGTGGGCGAGGCGACCATTGGCCGGGGGCGCCATAGGCTGGAGAAGCGGAGCTCCGGGGATAGGATCCTCACGCATTGGGTGTGGGAGATAGGGTCGGGCAGGCACGGTTTTATCGGGCGGATGGATTGGCGAGGTCGAGTGCGCATCTTGTTGCATCAAGCACCGGATTGTTGGCGGCGGCACGGCGGGTGCTCGGTGGTGGCGTGGCATGCGCGGGCGTCGATTGGGTGGAGCAGATTGTGCGTAGGGAGGGGGATGGCCTCAGCGGCGATTGGCCAGCACGACGCTCGTCTCGTCTTGTCATGGGCGCGGGTTGGGCGACTTCAAGCTCGCCGGTGGATGGCGGCCATGCGGCGAGCGGCGCACGGGCGAACATGTCGGGGTGCTCTGGCGTCGAGGCAAAGCAGGGCAGCAACAAGGTCGACTTTGGGGACCTCTCACTCAAAATTTTCAAACTAAACGTTCATATATCCCTTTAACAAACTTGTAGTCCTATTGTCAGAGTTCAAACTTTACTAAAGGTGTTTGTCCATATTTTGAACCAATTTGGAGATAACTTGAACTAAAGTTTGCCAAAAACTAGAAATTCCGGACTTACCATATTTCGGCCGATTTGGTGAAATTTCAGGAATTTGGCTGTCTTTGACTCAAATTTTGGACAGCTTCTGAGTCGAATTAGACCAAAGTGCTATTGAAGGAATTGTTCTTGGGTCTTAGGACTTCAAATTCTATTAAGGACTTTTCTGTAGTTCAGTTCAAAAATTTGGAGGAACAAGCTTGCCAAGAGGCGCGCTCTGGATGGTTTCCAGACTTGGCGCTGGAATGCCAAGAAGGCTGAGTTGACTGTTTTACCCGAATTTGACAAAGTTTTTGAGCAGGTTCGGTTGCGATTTGGACCTAGGTCAGTGTAATAAAGTTGGAACACACTCAAGGTTCTACAACTTTTATTAAAGGTTTGAGTTGAAGTTAGATTTAAAATGGTCAGATAACAGGTTGCAAAGTTGAGGAAAAACCCAGGACAGGTTATTTGCAGGGTTTTATTATACTCCTAGTTTGATTCTAGTTTTTCACCTTCTCCCACTCCGAATTAACCAAATTGTTATTAACAAAAGTTGTTTGAAATTAAAAGTTTGACAACTCTTATTTGGGAAAAAATAGTTTCTACACAAAAGCTCAAGTTTTATATTTAACTCCAAAAAGATCTTTTTAGGGGCAAAATGGGCATTTCACCTCTTTTTCTTAGTGACTAATGACTTGTTTAAGTTTAATTTCATCTAACTAAGGTAGAGTTATTACAGCCTATCCCCCTTAAAGATATCTCGCCCCGAGATTCTAGTGAAGAAAGGAACTAGTGTGGCTTGTGCAACGTACCTCCCTAGTTGAAAAGAAAACCGCGGAAATTAGTGTTGAGGTATTCTTTTGTTTCCCACGTCGCTTCATCTTCCGTATGATTACTCCACTGAATTTTAAACATTTTCACCATTTGTCTTCGAGTATGTCTTTCTTTCCGGTCGAGGATCTTAACAGGATATTCCTTGTACGATAAATCGGGTTCGATCTCCAATTCTTCCGTTGCAAGAATTTCGGTTGGAACTCGAACACACTTCTTGAGTTGCGAGACATGGAAAACATCGTGTATCGCAGTAATCTTCTCCGGGAGTTTAACTCGATACGCTACAGGTCCACAAACTTCCACAATCTCATATGGACCAATATAACGCGGAACCAACTTTCCTTTCACTCCGAAGTGCTGTACGCCCTTAGTCGGTGATACTTGGAGGTATACAAAATCCCAAACCTCAAATTGGATAGGTCTCCTCCTATTATCGGAATAGCTCTTTTGTCGGGACTAGGCGAACTTAAGGTTCTCTCGGATAACTCTCACTTTTTCTTCAGCCTCCATTACCAAGTCGGGTCCATATACCGTTCGTTCTCCTAGTTGCGACCAACTTAGCGGGGTTCGACATCTACGTCCATACAAGGCTTCGAAAGGTGCCATTTTCAAGCTAGCTTGGTAGCTATTGTTGTATGAGAATTCTGCTAAGGGCAAACATTTATCCCAATTCTTATCATAATGAATGACACAAGCACGTAGCATATCTTCCAATATCTGGTTGACCCTTTCAGTTTGTCCATCTCTCTGGGGGTGATATGTGGAGCTACGAATAAGCTTAGTGCCAAGTGAAGACTGCAATTGTTCCCAAAAGCATGCTACAAACTGACTACCTCGATCAGAGATGATCATTTTAGGCACACCATGTAGGGAAATAATTCGGTCAAGATACAGCTCTGCATCTTTCTGTATGGTGTGAGTGGTGTGTACCGGAAGGAAGTGCGCGGTTTTAGTAAGACGGTCCACTATAACCCATATGGAATCATGCCTGCGAGAGGTATTGGGTAATCCGACTATAAAGTCCATACTTATGTCCTCCCACTTCCATGAGGGAATAGGCAGCAGCTATTGTTGGCATGCACCCCAGGCCCACGAGTAGACCTTGGATGGCCCACTAAGGGGCGTACTCGGACACGATCAGGACAAGGGATAGGCATATCCCACTCGGACTATTCAAGTATGTACATGGAAAACTACTCAGGCCATACCGAGTAGAACTCTGTAATAGTACTCGACTAGGACTCAGACTTGTAACTCTACCCTCCCGTGTATATAAGGGCGGGCAGGGACCCCCCTCAAGGATAACTCCAGTTCATCCAAGATCAATACAAACCAACACACAGGACGTAGGGTATTACGCGATCTAGCTGCCCGAACCTGTCTAAATCGTGTTCCTTGCATCACCATTGATTCCTTGATTCTCGACGATCCTTACCGCACAAAAGACCACCTAGGGTACCCCCTAGGCGGGTTGCCGGTCTAAAACACCGACAGCTGGCGCGCCAGGTAGGGGGACTCATCGAGTTTCTCAGTGCAAACTCAATGGCAACGGTCATCATCAAGCCCGTCTTCTTCATCGAAGCGGGCGCCACCTTCGTTTTCGGATCCTAGCTATGCATCGCCGATGTCTCGGGTTCGTTCCGGCGCCAGATCATCAATACTCAGGAAAAGAATGCAGAAGATCGGGCTAGAAAAAAACCAAGATTTTGAAGTTGAAAATTTCGAGTTGGACTACGCATCGGACTCGACTTCACTTTGAACTAGTCAGTCCCAGTCAATTCCTAAGTCGGTTTCGACTTCAAAGCGGTTCCCGCACGGACTCCACAACGCAGTCGAAGTTCACCAAGGTTTTCTTACTCGATTCCAACTCGAACTCGGGCACGATGAAGACGTCGACTCCGACTCGGTTTATCCACCAGAGATACCATTATCTGGTCCAGCCCAAGGATTGGTGATAACTTCAATATCACAAGGTAGATTCGTACATTGGCCAGGATTAAGACCACCTCTTCTTGACCGTGACTACGACTCGCGCCTTGTCGCCCATATCGACAACCTCCCATATCAAGAGGGTGTCCCACTCACTTCCAATCGTGAGGAAAGCTCCACAGAGATTGCAACATCAAGCTCCGGAAGCTACTACCCGGACAGAGAAGTCCTTGTTATTACTCAAAATAACAACCCGGGTACTAGCTAGAACAAAACCCCCAGGCGATTAGCACAACTCGACAACATCTCCGAAGATGAGTCTACAGCTGACGCTCCTCACAATGAAACCTCCGAGCAAAGAAACCAAAGAAGGATGCACAACGCTACTCAAGCCGAGCGATGGCAGTCCATGGCTACAAATATTCCCATCACAAACCTAAAGGGCTTTCGACGCAGTTCAGGCTCAAGAGCACAATACTCCACTTGCGGCAATCGCCTCAATCATTCTTTTAACAACATTGATGCCTCAAGACAGGGACAACGAAGCCACTGCTCAGCTCGTGCAGCGTGGCAACGGGCTAATCGCACAACTCGCGGAGCAAGCCTACAAGTTACTTGACATAGAATCACCAATTCTGTCTATTCCTCGCATCACAGCTCATCAAGAAGGCAACAGGGGAGGTACAGACAACAATAATGCCCCAAGAAATGACAATGAAGCTGTAAATCAGCCTCGGCAACACAGCCAAGGCCCAAGCAAACACAAGGCCCCAGCACACCATAAGGATTTTGGGGAAGTCAGCTGCACCAACTCGGTAAAAAGTATTCGCCCTACTCGGAAAAACCATGAAGTATCAAACTTTAGTGATCTGCGAGAAATCCTCAATAGTCAGCGCGAACGAGAAGTCGACAACTACAACAACTTTCCCGCTTTCACAAATCGGGTAATGAAGACAAAACTACCCGAGAAGTTTAAGCCGACTTGAATCACCTAGTATGATGGCAAACAAGACCCAATTCAATGGCTACGATGCTACTCGCTAGCCATCCAAGTAGCCGGGGGTAATAACGAAACCAAAGTCATCCACTTCCCCATATTGATGGAACCCGCACCACTGACTTGGCTCGAGTCACTCAAACCCAAGTCCATTGACTCTTGGGCAGACTTGACAAAAGCTTTCACCAACAACTTCGTTGGTTCCATGGCTAGACCAGGCAACAAGATTGACTTAAGTCAAGTTAAGCAAAAAGAAGGCGAGACTGGAAACCGGCTGACATCTTCGCTTGGAAACCGGCTGACATGCTAGGTGTGCCCAAGGAGCTGATCAAGCACTCTCTGAATGTTGATCCCAAAGCTACCCCAAAACGGCAGCGACTTCGCAGATTCGCTCAAGACAGACGAGAAGCAATCAAGAAAGAGTTGGCCAAGCTACTCGCAGCAGGGTTTATCAAAGAAGTCTTTCACCCTGACTGGCTCGCCAACCCAGTGCTCGTGCCTAAGAAAAATAACGAGTGGAGAATGTGCGTCGACTACACCAACCTCAACAAGCACTATCCAAAAGACCCTTTTCGGACTCCCCAGGGTCGATCAGGTGGTCGACTCCACCGCTGGATGCGCTTTACTATGCTTTCTCGACTGCTACTCCGGCTATCATCAGATAAGCCTGAAAGAAGAAGATCAAGCCAAAACAGCTTTCATCACACCTTTTAAGGCTTTCTGCTACAAAACAATGTCCTTCGGACTAAAAAATGCAGGGGCAACTTATCAACAAGCTATTCAGATGTGCTTCGAGAAGCAGCTTCATCGCAATGTTGAAGCTTATGTCGATGACGTAGTCACCAAAACAAGAAACCAGGAGGAACTCATTACTGATTTGGAGGAAACTTTCTCCAATCTATGCGCTTTCCAATGGAAACTCAATCCTACTAAGTGCGTCTTTGGAGTACCTTCCGGCAAGCTACTCAGGTTCATCATTAGCCATCACGGCATTGAGGCCAACCCGAAAAAAATATCTGCCATCACAAACATGCAAGCACCAGCTAGCATCAAGGATGTGCAGAAACTTATAGGCTGCATGGCCGCTCTCAACCAGTTCATCTCGAGACTTGGAGAACGAGGACTACCCTTCTTTAAGCTTCTCAAACACCAGGACAAGTTCAAATGGATGCAAGAGGCAGATAAGGCACTAACACAACTTAAAGACTTTCTGTCAAAGCCTCCTATACTCACCGCTCCTTCTCCAAATGAAGACTTGCTCCTATACATATCAGCTACTACTCATGTCGTCAGCACGGCAATAGTAGTCGAACAGTCTGAACCGAGCCACGCTTACAAGGTCCAACGACCTGTCTACTTCGTCAGCGAAGTACTCTCGGACTCCAAAACTCAGTATTCACCGATACAAAAGCTCTTATATGCAATTTTGCTCACCTCCCGAAAACTGCGCCATTATTTCCAAGAGCACAACATCACAGTCATCTCTAACTTCCCGCTCGGCGAAATTCTTCACAACAGAGACGCCACGGGTAGAATCTCCAAATGGGCAGTTGAACTCGGAGCTCTCACCTTGGACTTCAAGGCAAGGACAGCTATCAAATCCCAAGCTTTAGTCGACTTCGTAGCTGAATGGACCGAAAATCAAGTACTAACACCAGTCGAACGGCCAGAACACTGGGTAATGTACTTCGACGGGTCCCTCAAACTTGAAGGGGCCGGTGCAGGCGTATTACTCATCTCCCCCAAGGGAGACCAGCTCAAATATGTACTGCAAATCTTCTAGGAAGCACTGCTACACGGCCTTCGCCTTGCAATCTCCCTTGGCATCAAAAGACTACTGGTGTACGGCGACTCACTAGTCGTTATAAACAAGGTCAATGACGAGTGGGACCGAAACAAGGACAACATGGACGCTTACTGCAAAGAAGTCCGTAAACTGGAAAACAAATTTTCAGGATTGGAATTTCATCACATCGTCCGTGACAACAACGTTGCCGCCGACATCTTATCTAAAATGGGCTCAACTCGTGCAGAGGTTCCAATAGGAATTTTCGTACATGAACTGTGCAAGCCATCCATACCTGAACAAGTCACACTGCCAGCGGTCCCGACTGCTGACATCTCTCGTGAAATCATGATGATAGAAGTCGACTGGAGGACACCCTTCATCGACTACATCAAAGATCACCAGCTACCATTCGATAAAAATAAGGCTGAACAAATCTCCCGATGAGTAAAAAATTACGTTCTAGTCGGAGACAAGCTCTACAGGAAAGGTGCATCATCTGGGGTACTCATGAAGTGCGTTACCAGGAAAGACGGCCAAGAAATCTTAGAGGAAATTCACAAAGGAATCTGTGGCAACCACGCCTCTTCGCAGACAATAGTTGGCAAGGCTTTCAGAGCAGGCTTCTACTGGCCAATGGCTCTGGCTGATGTTAAACAACTAGTTTAGAAATGCAAAGGTTGTTAATTCTTTACCAAACAACAACATCTACCGGCCTACAAGCTAGTCATAATACCTCCAACATGGTCGTTTGCCCGCTGGGGGCTCGACATGATAGGGCCATTACCAACTGCGCCAGGAGGATTCAACCAAGTACTCGTAGCAATCGACAAATTCACCAAGTGGATCGAGGTCAAACCAGTCACTTGCCCCAAGGCAGACTAGGTCCTCAACTTCTTAGATGAAATCGTACACCGCTATGGATTTCCCAACAGGATTATCACAGACCTAGGGTCAAACTTCAACAATCGCGACTTTTGGGAATACTGCGAGAGTAGTGGCATTGACGTCCGCTATATCTTGGTTGCTCACCCGCGAGCCAATGGACAAGTCGAGCATGCTAATGGCATGATACTCAACGCCCTAAAGAAAAGTCTACATGACGTTGGCAACACCAAAGGCGGCAAATGGCTCAAAGAGTTACCCAATGCTCTGTGGGGCCTACGTACCCAACCATACAAGACTACTGGGCTCTTGCCCTATTTCCTCGTGTATGGGTCGGAAGCCATACTACCTGCTGACATCATGTGGCAATAGCCTTCATTTGAACAATACGACAAAGAACTGATAGAAGGAACAAGGCGAATAGATCTAGACAGTCTAGAAGAAGCAAGATGCATAGCGCTAGTGCAATCTGCCAGGTACCTTGACGGTTTGAGGCGTTACCATGACCGCAACGTCAAGGAATGATCTTTTAACTTGGGAGATATGGTCCTCAAGAGAATCCATGACACGATGGGGTTGCATTACATCATATCAAAGGTTACGGGACCTGGATCTTACAGACTCCAAGAGCTTTCAGGCGAACAAGTACCAAACTCTTGCAATATAGAACACCTTCGTTGCTATTACCCATAGCAGCATCCGAGTACTCGCTTCAAGGCAACAACTCATGATGACTAATTGAGCTAATAGCTCGACTAATGACTTCAATACATTAGTCTTGACTCAAGAATTATCATCTCAACAAGGATCATTGCCCTGGTACAAAGCTTCCGTAAAGTAATTCTTTACTCAGAACCAAAGATACATAATCAAGTTACATACGAGTATGAGTACTCAGAATACACAAGAACTACAAGCAACTGCCTACTGGCGGGTTGCATTTAAGCCTCAGGCTTTTACTATGTCACAAGGCCACTCAAGTCTGCCGACTACAACGGGAAGGGCCTCCACACAAGGAAGCTGTGCAAAACGCAACCATATCCAGGTCCTCTACCCAAGGAACACCAGGAACTCCTGCATTGCAGCTGCCTTGATAGCGGCAACGATGAATCCCGCGCGATGCGCCTAGAGGGAACCAAGGCTGCTCTTTTGCTAGCCTTGCGGAGCCAATCCAATCTACGCCCACACCTCCACCTCCAAGAGAGCGGGATAAAGACCGCGGCACTCATCACCTATCACTCGCGAGTTCCAGTGCGTACTCCACTAGATCACAAGCTGCAAGATAAGGCGCGCGATGAAACCTCCTACGAGGATTCTTCTAGCATCGCGGCTATCCCTACGAGCGCAGGAGTCTGTGGAGGGTAGGTGGCCTCAATCTACGAGGAATCTTCTAGCACCGGTGCACTCTTTGATGGCTCTCTACACTCAAACAACAGCAACTAAAAACAATCCATTGCTACTCAGAAACTTGGTTTGGGTCGACATCCAGATGGATCTATTTATAGCCGAGAGCTGCAACTACCACCTACCCAAGAGTTACTATGCGCCCATGATCAATGAGTCTGACGACTTCTGACTCTGCCCACGTGAAGGCACTTATGCTACAAATGACAAAAGATTATAGTACACCCATGCCCCTCAATAGCGGAGTACTCGATAGCATTGCGATTACTCGAAACTCAAAACTACTCCAGCCATAAATGACCCATGCTCAACACAAATCATTGTCTCGGGGGCTTGGAGAAGTCTGACCCTTTGCTCAAGGGTCGGGCGAGGCAAAGCCCCGCGGCCAGGGGTCGGGCGCACCCGACCCTGGGACCCAGGGTTGGATGAGGCGGAGTTCTCCCTTTAGGGGTCAGGCTTAGCTGACCCCACAACTTTGGGTCGGCTGAGACGGAGTCAACTACTCTTTGCAAGACAAACACTTCAAGCAACAAAAAAATGAGCAAACGTTCATTCATCAAAGTATCGTTCAAAGTACCCAAAATAGTTACAAGAGTACATAACAAGCTCAAGGCTCCTCTGGAGAGACAAACTCAAACATCTTCGACACGATGGGCTCCGCCTCCTCGAGGTACTGCGCATATGCTTCTTCTGTGCAGTTGTGGGCCACGCTGTCACCAGCCGTCGCCAAGTCCGCCCTCGGGTAGTATGACTTCACAACAGCAAGGACTTTGCAAACAGCTTTGCAGAGTCCCGCCACTTTACTCGGGGCAGCCTTCAATCGCTCGACTAGTGATTGAGGCCCTGCGCCCTCTTCCATGGGGGCTATGGCGTTCACCAAGTCTTCAGCTGCTATAGTCAACTCCTGGAGTTCGCCTCGGAGCCTTCCCATGGTCTGGGCATGATCTCTGCATGCCACCATGACCATGGCAAGCATCACGCCATTTTGCATCTTCCTGTCTCACTGGTGCTCGCAAGCAGCCTGTGCTTCTGCTTGCGCAGCTCGAAGACGTTCAGCTTCATCCGCCACACGATCGTGCGCATTTCTCCAGTTGAGGACTTGGCTCCTTGCAGCCGCCTCTTGCCTTTTGAGCTCTACAAAACAAACAAGTTCAACCACAGCCGACTACAATCGGACATACTTCGAGTATGCAAAGTACTCACCTTGATACTTTTTGTTCAGAGACTTGTAGCGGGTCTCCAGTTTTTGCTGCAGGACTTCATGATCCGACCGTTCCACAGCAAAAGACTTCGCTCCAACCTTATGAATGCTTAAGTATTTTGTCAGTCGAGCACATTCCTGCTCCAACTGATGACTTCGTTCCTGAAGGGTCCGAGTATGCAAGACAATACGATCAGTTAAAAGCCTCACAATTACTCAATCTATGTGACAACGCAAAGGAAACCCACCTGGAAGCTTCAGAAAACATCGACGGCCCTTTGGAACTCCGAGTCAGATGGCAGGCTGAGTACTGGTCTTTGAGTACTCTCCGCAAGATGAGGAGTTGCACCCAAAGTGGCACCTAAAACATTTATCATCAGTCACCTGCTTGCTACGCTACAATAACAGGACTACAGAAACATACCTGGAGCAGTTGCCTCTTTAGATTTTTCCATACCCACTACAGCCAGAGATCCGCTAGTGGATGTTGATAAGGTAGCACTACCCGAACCCGACGTGGCAGCGGGAACTTCCACCGATCGGATGACGTCTTGAAGCATAGACATAGTAGCTCCAAGGCGACCGGCGTCGACTTTGCGTACATCCTCAACAATCAAGTCCTCCAACGGAGCAGATGATGTAGTCGGGGGATCTGACTCTTCCCTTGTGTAACATCCGTGGAAATCGCCAACTGAAATCACCCGTTAAAAATTGCTTTCAAAATCTTTTTACCGCTGAGCTCCCGGATATCGAAAACTTTCCCAGTGATTTCGCCGTTCTGGCACCTAAGCCGACAGCCATCATCTTTACCCGTGCCCGTAAATCTCGCCACGTGCCGTCGTCAGACCACTGCGCGCGTGCTCCGACCGCGTGCCGCAATCGCCGCCGGTTCCCCCTCTTTCTTTCTCTGTTTCCTCCCTCTTTCTTTCTTTTTCCTCTTCCTTCTCTTTCTTTTTCTTCTTCCTCCTCCTCTTTCTCTCTCCTCCTCCCACCGGCGCATTTACTCCCCCGGCGCCAACATCTCCTTGGCGCCACGCCACCCGGCCGCCTCGGGCCGCGCCCTGCCGCCCGGCCGACCCCGCCTCTGGCCCCGCTCCGTGCTGCCCGA